>NW_016157251.1:45287-117838 GCF_001687245.7 Rhagoletis zephyria
AAAATGGGCGTAGCCACGTCCACTTATGGTTACATGTGTATATCTTGGAAACCGCTGCACCGATTTCTTCCACACTTAGCACAATTGTTGGCTTTGGTACAGCATACCAAATGGCCGAAAAATTTAAAAATCGGACAATAACCACGCCCACATTCCATATAAGGGTAATTTAGAGAAATATGAAATCTTCGATAAATCAGTAAATATTAAAGCTAATTTATTCAAAATTGATGCTTGCAACAATCCTTTACCAAGAAATACGTTTATGATAAAATTTTGGAAAATGGGCGTGGCACCGCCCACTTATGATCACATATATGTATCTCGGTAACCGTTCTACCAATTTGTACCAAACTCGGTGTGGTTATTGTGCTTGCCACATATAAGCAAAACGTTGAAAATTATTGAAATCGGACTAAAATTACGGCCGCTTCTCATATAACGGTAAATTTCAGAAATGCTTGAAACTTCAATATTTCGAAATTTAAGGACGCTAATTTACTCAAAAATGTTACATTCCGGCTTACCCTCTAGCGGTAGCTTTCGGAAAGGTGAAAAACATATATTTAATACTTGCGCCGGGTATTTAATGTTCGGCTCCGCCCGAACTTAGACTTTCTTACTTGTTTTTTTATTCAGTTTATTCCAAGGATTGGACGGAGTTTGAAATTTTCATATTTCCAGTAGTGTTAATGCATCATTTTAGTTTCACTTTTTACATGTAGTTATTAAAAATAATGCGGATTATATTACACTAAGATATGAATCCTTAGTTTCTTTTCAAGATTGAATTTAATTGTTTTGAAATATTTTTGATCCTCCATTTGAGTTAATTATTTTTAATCTATTCCATGACATCAGTGGCGGATCCAGCGGGGGTTTTGTGGGTTAAACCACGTGTCAGTCAATGGCGAACCCACGGGCGGTGTTTTAATATGGCGCATATGTATGTATAATATGGGGTATATGTATTAAAACACCCCCCGTGGGTCCGCCACTGACTGACACGTAGTTTAACCCCCAAAACCCCCCCGCTGGATCCGCCACTGCATGACATCCATCTGGTCCGATTGTGAATCGTCCTTGTGGCAATTTCAAAAGGGGGGAGTATCATTAGTTCACAGAAATCCAATACACAATTACAATTACAATTACAATTAAAATACAATTGTATTTGAAGGCAATTATCGGGAATTGTCTTTATTCTGTTTAGTCGCCGCACAGAAAGGACCGCAATCATTCTGATGATTGATTTAACGGTGGTAATTTAAATTTGAGCCTTGGTGTTTCCGATTGACTTCAATTGACGTTTTTTTTTACCAATAACTCGACTTATATATATATATATATCTCGAATAGGAGCCAAATGGGACAATGAGACAAATCGGCCACGCTTACCTTGCCTTGCACTGTTCATCGCATTTCATGTTATTTATTTTCCCGAGGATATTTATTCATCCAAGGCATGGCTTTTTTCATTGGGTAGTGTTTTAACGTGCATGGACCCAAACCCAGCACTCGCGGGCTTATACGTCCTGTCACATTAGCTCGCTCCCAAAATGGTGTTTGGTCGCTACCCAGCGGATATGTGGATATACCGGACGAATTGAGCTGCGATTTGAACCGTAAGCAAACAAATCACTTCTGGCCACTCCCAAGTGAATAGCAAAAGTTTTGCAGTACTGGGAATGTTCGGCCTTCAGCCATCTTCAGTGTTATATTTCAATGACACTAAATATGGCTCAACGCCGCAACTGGTTTCTCTTCAAACCAGATTTGACAAAGGATGACGGAAAATCATTTCACAATACATCAAAAAATTTGATCGTATCGAATACAACACATATGCAGGTTTCCCTACAATTCTTGACCCAAGGTTCAAAACCCGAGATGTCACCGCTTTTGGAAGGGATATAAAAAAATTTAAAAGAGAGAAGTAGCGAAGGATGAATACGACTTTTGGCAATACCACAAACCACTTATCATCGCACTATGGTCTGCCAGCTAGTAATCGATGGCCAAAATTAATTTTTTTTAAGTATCGATAAATCGATTAAATTTTATCCCTCACTAAACCAATTCTACAGAGTAAGAAGGTGCATACTTATTATTTTCGAAAAGAGTTTCTCCGTTGAGATATCAGCTGTGAATGTTGACAATTCTATGAAAAGTAATTTTTTTCGTAGTCAGCGTTCTTGTAGTTCGACATGACGAGCTTGTTTTACTCTGGGTGTCAGGTCACTCGGGAGTACCTGGTAATGAGACATCTGACCATATGGCCAGAACTGGATCAGACCATTTGTTCCTCGGTCCGTAACCAGTTATAGCACTTCCACCTTCGGGGCCATCGAAGCCACCATTAGAAACTGGGTGAATACTTCACTCAGCAATGACTGGGAGGAATTGAGGGGCTGCTGGTATATATCGGGTTTTCCTCTCACTGAGCAGACGAGACTGCAGAGAACTTGTTGGACTGCTGACTGGTCCCATCACGTGGCATAAACACTTGACTGTGATAGGCGTACATGACAGCTCCATTTGCACATCCTACCTTGAAGAGGATGAGACGGTGGAACAGTTTTTGTGCTTCTGCCCTGCCTTTACCAGAATTAGGTTTGGCCGCGATGTGTTGAGAGACGAACATCTGAGGTAAATAAAAAAAAACCTACATTCAACAAAAAATTATGTAATTATCGTCTAGCATTTTTCCATTTAAAATCTGCTTGCGATATACCCGATACGAGGCAATTAAAAATCAATTAGCTCAGCACATTTTTTACTTTTGATGCTCTAAATGGAAATTTGGTTCCAAAATCGGCATTAATGTACTTAGAATATAGTGGATTTGAACTTTTACGAATAAAGTTATTGTGGCGTGGAATAATATTTACGATGAGTACGAAACGCTAGCTGTACAATGAATTTAAGCCAGCGGATAAATTTTCAATTATTATTAGTAGCATTCCTTTGCTACTTAAAGTGCAGCAAGGTGGTAGCGAGACCCGTAAGTATTCTACTAAATGCATTTAACCTCTACTAATTTCATCAACTTTATCTAATTCGAATCGTAGAAAGAGCGCTTTCTTTACTATCGCAATGTCAGCTACAACTACAATCCGAATCATGTGGCAAGCTTAAATATTACTACCATCAATAGTTCACAAGGCGTTCTTATACATTTTGTACCAGCACACAATATTACCAAGCATATTTGGTTGGATTTGGCAGTGTTAATGAAGCCGCTGAATGCTGACAAATTTCAACCTGTCTTAAATTTCAATTTAAATGGCTGTGCTTTGCTGAAACGCTCCTCCGGCCCAAATGGATTTGATATAGTCAAGAGATGGGCAAATAATTTCTTGAATTCGGGTAGTGTGCCAATATCCTGTCCGGTATTGAAGGTGAGTTGGAAATCTAGTTGATTGGATATGGGTGGCGATAAAAGTGGCATTCATTTACTATTTACAGAATAACTATACGTGGAGCATATATCCGACAAAGAAAAATGGCCTACCCATTTTACAGTTAGAGGGATTCTATCGGCTGATAGCGAATTTATATTTTAAGCGTTCGAAGAGAATTGAAAGTTTTGTAAACACAAGCACCACATCGGAACTTATGTATAAATAACTGAAAGAAATTTGATTTATATAGATATATATATATATATATATATATGAATTTTATATAAATGTATATACGTACTTACGAGTAAAAAGGTTTGTGAAAGAAATGAAGTATATGTACAGGGACTCAAATTATGTAATTGATTTTGATTTATTATAAAGTAGTAGTTTGTAACCACAGACTTAAAAGTAAAATTCGCTACTATTGAATATTAATGCTTTAGCTTTTTTGTTTGCCGAGAGAGGTGTAACTAAAAAACAACTCGTAAGATTTCCTCAAATCTGTGTTTGTATGGAACAGGTGCTTATGTCAAGAAGCTGGCTTTAGTATAATGCGGCATTCGCTTTGCTCTTTAAACGACAAGGAAAATTTTGATGAGACTTTATAAGAATATTGACTTGCTAGTATCGGAACTATTTCTTGCAAGTATACAAATTTGCCAAAAGTTATTCGACGGCTCGGCGCTAGTGAGTCATTCGCAATCGTATGCTGCGAATGCCGCATTATAAGTACTTAGCCAGCCTTTCGACATAAGCTACTATTCCATATGAGCACATATATATGTATGTATATATGTATACTTTTAATATTCTTAAAATTGTTTTACGTTGGATGCAGTAGAGAGATGGATAATTTTACTAAAACCCATAACAACGAAAATTGAGTAGCATTAAGTGAAAGGACATGAAATTTTATACCAAAATTAAAAAAGTATAAAAATAAAACGAACTTACAGGACGAATATCACAAAAATGGCACGAATTGACACGGCAAAGCTTAAGTCAAAGTCAAAATCAAAGCCAAGATAGGCAGACAGTAGGTGGGAAGGGATTGTAGGTGATTGAAAATAAAGGCTAAGGCAGTTGAGCCTTAGCTCAATTGAATGAAAAAAAAAACATAGAAACGAGTGAAAAACTGCAAAATAGAGGAAAAGGTGCTGTCCAAATAGCGTAAAAAAAAGACACCGCAAATAGGGCTGCAACATTTTTGTAGGCATTGCAGCCACAGGCGCTCATTGGGAATGCAGGACAGCGTGTCTATGTTTACATTGCAGATAGAGCGTTTACTCCACTCCACTCGTCGTAGTCGTACGGCAAAACAATTGCCAATGTAATGTCGAAGCTCGAAACAAGTTTGTAATGTGGAATTGTGACAAAAAAGTGCAAAGTAGAATAATAACAAAATACATACATGCAATCGGTTTTACGCCAATACATACAGAGGTACATATCGTCGTTTAAACTACAAAACCGCGTATCGTCGTTCTGCAAAACCTCGTACCTCTCACAGGAAGCTCCTGGCATCAAGCCCTTATCCATTTATACTAAAATATCGATTCTTAGACATAAGAAGAAGAGATAATTAGGGATAAAAGTGAGAATCGTTTTGAAATAGGACTAGCTTTATTCTCGCCTACAAAATCTTGGCAACCTCACATACCAGGTTTTGCATTTTCTTGATACGAGGTTTTGTACTTTAAACGACGATGTACGTACGTATAACATTTAGTTGCATATATTTTCGCATGGCAAAAGCATTTTACTGTACCGTTTTTCCGCTTTTCCGCTACACAGACAAACAGACAAGCGATTACTTAATTTCGTTTGGTCAAGTAGGCGAACAAATGCGATTTAGCCAACCGATAGGCACTCTAAAAATAGTTCAGCTGTACGAAAAATGGAATGGAATATGTAAGCTTTGGAATTGGTGGCATGGGCTATGAGATGAGGTAGGCCAGAAAAGCAACAATAATAGCGGCAGTTGTAACTAGGTAAGTGTAAATATACGACCGAATATACGACACATGTGAGGTGAAATATTGATTGCTATTATTTTTTTTTCTACCAAAGTTTGAACGACATCTCAACTACGAAATGATTTTATTCTAAAAATCATCTAAGTATGAGGAATAAGTGGGAATTGACCGACTTTTCATGCCGTGACATCCCGTTGCTCTCACATACTTCCTCTACTTAGGCCAGTTCAGTTTCATGCTCTATTTGATGGCTCTTTATGGTTTGCTGAGTGTCTTCAGTATCACCCTTGCGAGGACTGGACACTCGCACTCGCGAAGTGTTCGACTGTCTCTTTCGAGCCCGGGTCATCGCAACTCCGACAGGGCATCTTGAAGGGCGGTCCTACCCTCTCGGCATACACCCCAACTGGCCAGTACCCTGTGCACACTGCAGTAAATTTGTATGCATCTCCTTTGCTCATTCCTATGAATCTTTGGTTTTAAGTGGGTCGTAGGACACAAAGTCGTCCACTAGTTAAGGTATAACAGAGGTGGAAGAGAGTGCCTGAATGGCCGCTTTGCTATGCGAGAAAATATTCACCTGCGTTCTCACAGGTAAATTATCTTTGATGTACCTTACTGTTGTTATCTTTCAGAACCTGCGGGGCATGCAGTCTGATGGCGCAGCTGAGTTTTCGATAAAGATATCTATAAGTAATAAGTCAAGAAGGACGTTCAAAACATCCTTCGGACAGGGTCTCATTGCACTTGTTACGCCAGCGGCTTTGAATTCCACTTAGCTTTTTAATTACGTAATCCTTAGTAAGGGTCGGACCATAGCAGTGTACATCCAGACAAATCTTTGATTCCGCCTAGAGCTCGGCTAGATTTCCATAACTTAATAGATTTTCTGAACAATGACCTCACCCAATACATCTTATGTTTAAGTTGGCAGCGTCAGGGACGTATCAGCCAAGCAACGGCCTTAAAAGGGTAACCTTGTCGGGAACAGGATGGACTGGATGTATCCTACCAAATCCTACCTGGAGTACAGGTCCTATCGCAGGAAGATTCTATTCTAACAGGGTTTTCTTGATACCGCCATGATAAGCTCTGGCAAGTGAAAGCCATACATTAATAAACAGTCAGAGCACTGGGTATTTTCTTCGAAGCTAAACCTTCTGCACCACAGTCACTGAAAATGGTCGCTCTTCTTTTGTTTCTTCCCATGCGGAAGGTGGCATGGCAATCAAATTGTTTCGGGAGCGCTGAACATTTCAGCTTACAAAAAACGTTCCTTCCTTTATTAGGCACGATTAGTGGCCGTAATAATCGCTGGATATGGGTCCTATGAATTATGGCATTTGGAGTATTCAATAGGCCAAAACGTGTGCTAAGAAAAGCTGAGCAATAAATGCGCTGAAAACCTCTTTGCTTGCCGGGAATTCTCGAAAATGCTCTTAAAAACAAACATTTCAATTGCGCCTCCTAGTATTTAGAAAAAAATTGTATTTTTGTAGGATTGAACACCCTCTATGTCATATCCTCACACGCACATTTACACACACACACATGTAGTATATGAGCAAATTGTTATGCCTGCAGGTTGCTATATGTATGTATGCTTGACTACATGCAAATAGTGCGACAGTCATGCCCGGCGGTTACCGTACACGTACACATAGGCATACATAGCAGACTAACAAATGTGACTTTCGTTTCCTGCGAAATGCCCGAAAAAGCGGATGGTAGGCTTGCCATGCCAACAAATGCACGTACGATTATGTATATGCGGCATTGCTTGCTTATGTATGTATGTGTTTCTGGTTGTGGTCGCACACAAATATGGCGTCGAGCAATTGCAATTCCGATTGCATTCGCTTGTGTCGAACAGTTCGACTGGCTGGAAATATGCACGTGGAATTGCGACATACATACATATGTATGTATACAAAAGTAGTACATATATTAAAATGTTGTAAGTGTATATGTTTGTATGCAGGTCCTAAGCTTTAAACTGCCCTTGTTAAAATAAATGTCTTCTTTCTGCTGCCTTTTCGGTTGACAAATACGCCTTCGTATGCACATTGTTCAGCTGGCCCCCCCCCCCCTCTCAACTAGCAGACTAAATAGCATTTGCCCTCCCACTCCCAAACTCAGCAACTTTCTCTTGCCTTGGCACCAGCGTGCTGTTGGCTTCTGACTTTTATCCTGCTATCTGCTTGGTTGCAGCGCTTCTTTACTTGCTTCATAGCCTTACTGTGGCATGTATTTTATGCATTTTTTTCTTCGACTTATTCCTGCTAGGCTGATTTTGTTGACTGTCTCGTGGCATTTGCTGCCCTCAATGCAGGTAGGTAGGCAGTTGTAAATCCATACAGTTAAAGTTAGAAATGTACACAACTGCATATATACATACATATAAATATTTATATGCATTCGCATAAAAAGCAAAAAACAAAATACATTCGCATTTGTAACGGCGTCACATTCATTCTCACATTCGTTGCTTCGTCCTTTCATGCGCTGGTGCGCTCCATATTTGCACTTGATGTTACGTGTCGTTCCCGGTTGGGATAAGTAAATAGAAAAACGGATTACACGCATAAGTATGCACACCAACACTGAGTGGATGTATGTATGTATGTGGAAATATATCTATTGAAGGTAAAAAGTTCTACTACTCCATCCTTTTTTTTTATTTATCCCCTGTAGTCTTTACTCCTGCATTCTAACCACTTTCTTTGGTTCTTATTTTATTTCTGTTTTTTGTAGGCTATGATGTTGCATTCGAATTGTCCTAAAAATGAATTGTGGCATGTCAAAGAGTACATGCCACAACTAAACGCTGTGGAGACGCATGTCCGTACTTGCATAAATATATACATACTTGCATGGTATTATGTACATAGAAATGCATGGTTGGCCGCTTTACCTGCAAATAAAGTCAACAGTGCAATCTGTTTATCTGTGTGTGGGGCCTTAATTAAATTTCTGCGTTTTAAAGCTCTTAATTTATCCGTTAGAATCTTAAAGGGTTAAGGTACGAATGCGAATTGAATTTCATTCAATTTTTTTTTTTTAAGTTAAAGCGTGTTTTCTGCGCTTAATCTTTAATAATATTTAAATACTTGTCATGTATTAAGAAGTTGAGTCATATTTTCGCGTCGAATGAGATTAGTTGGATTTCAGGCACTGGATTTTGTTGATATATGTACATCTGAATTTGATAGTATGTACAGAAGAATTATTTTAAAGGTATACCATTTGTGGGTGCTTCCTTAATTCGCAACAACCAGAAAGAGCTTTTCCTGTGGGCGTCCTTATGTATACTCTATGCAGAGTCTAGACAGCCTCAAAAAGCTTTTTCCGTTGGATATGTTGGTCGTGAATGCTTTGAATTAATTGTTTTTTCTTTGTCAAAAGCTTCCTTATTCATTTTAGAGAATGGCGCATCAACTGCGAGATCACTGGGTTCGATAAAGTGGATATCAACGGCATCCCTTAACGTTTTCAAGTTCTTCTTTGTAAAATAAAAATGATACCTGAAAGGCTCAGCTCGCAGCAAAAAATATCACAGTGGGAAAAATTAATGTATAGTAATCAAAAAAAAAAAATCGTTAAAACAGCCGTTTTCACATTCGAATATGCATTATTTTTCCCACGTCGATGTCCTAGGAAAAGTTCATTACTGGTAATGGAAAAATGAATGGTAATGCATTACCACTTTTCCACTGGGATATTTTTGAACTAAACAGAGCAGTGCTTTTATTATTTTGGGAAAAGCAATGTGTTGATTTTGAGGGGATCCTATGTATGTTCTGACTTTTTCGTGCTTTCCAAAGCGTTCGTGGGCCTTTCTAAAATTTGAAATATGTTCATGTTCATGATGACAATTAGTCCCGTTTCTGCGTTAACCACGTATCTAAATTTTTTGGAAAAACTAATGTTACCACTTATAACAAAAGTTTAAACGTCATACTATTTGCTCTCGTGCCCGTCAGAGACACTTGGTGTCATCACAAGCATACGGCCTCCAGCCACACTCATAGAGAAAGAGGCTTGCTAGACCGTCCTGAGGCTACCGAACCTAAGTAGCTTGAAAAGTGGGGACTTAAGGGGTCATTTGGGTGTCCTGAAAACATTTATAAATCATCCTGTTATAAAACTCACAGACTCAATGCTGCCGAAGCTGACCTTTACAAAACCCTACAAGGTAATAATACCTTAAATGAATACTTGTAAAACGATAATCGACACTGATGGTTCGAAATTTGAGGATGGGAAGACTGGGGCCGGCATATTTGGACTTAGATTTCAAAAAGGCGTCCCGATGGGCTTATACCCTACCATATTCCAGGCGGAAATTTTTGCAATTGAAGTCTGTGTCCATGAGTGTCTTCGTAGAAGGACAATTGGGGCAGCAATAAACATCATGTCGGATAGCGGCAGCGTCAAGAGCACTTGACTCTTGTAAAACAGTGTCAAAGGTAGTAGACAGTTGCAAAAAGGTACTAATCAGACTAGGAGCCACTAACATAGTAACCCCATGGTGGGTTCCGGGTCATGAGGGATTCGATGGCAACGAAAGGGCCGACACTCTAGCGAAAATCGGTGCCCAACGGAGCCTGATCGGCCCTCAGCAATTTCTTTGGTCCATCCAAAGGATAAACAGCAGAACTTCTAAGGGGATGGGAGGACTTGCATGTTACAACCAAATGGCGCTTGACAAAGGATAATAGGCAGTCCAAAATATTCATAACTCCCTCTCGAGGAATCTCTGAACGGCTGCTAAATCTTAGCAGATAGAGCTTAAGAACTCCCACCGGTTACCTGACACGACACCGCAGGCTGTCAAGATGGGACTCTCTGTGGAGACGAACTGCAGGTTTTGTGGGCTAGAGAATGAAACCTCGGAGCATATACTATGTGATTGACCGCGTATAACTCGACTCAGACTTATACATCTTGGAGAGCGAATATTGTCTCCACCCAGAATCTGGGGCACGACACCCTCAAAAGTGCTTAATTTCATTAACAGCCTAAGGTTGGAGTGACTTGATAAGGGTTAGCACAATAGATCTAGCTAGGTCGCAGCGCTTCATATGCCCTAACAATAATAATAATAATCATAATTTGAAAATAAAACAAAAACTCAATTTCAGTGCTCACTAGTATTAGTAGAACCAGATATAGGAACTAAGTAAAAAATGCGTTTACTGTACCCCAGTGGAAGAAATTAGGCATTTTTTTACATTCTCTAGAATGATTCAATTGCAGATATGATGCTAACGCAGAAACGGGACGAATTGTAGATTTGCGAGGCTTAACACAACACAACACAACACAACACAACACAACACAACACAACACAACACAATACATGATGAACCGGAAGCTATCTGGTAAACTCCGTCAATTACAGACCGACCACTTGCACTGCATTTCATCGATCACCTTTACAAGGCAATGTCCTAGGCGGTAGTCACAATCGGCTCTCACCGCACTACCGGGAGTTACTAAAGTAGTTGCGTGATTTATGGGCACCCTCTGTCGTAGTTGTTCGCTGAATGGGATGTCCCTCCAGTACTGGTGGAGTCAATCGCTACTTTTGAACCGCTGATGCACCGACTCCTAGGTAAGTAGCTACTCTATTAAACCGTGGTAGTGCACATGGTGGTGCAGAGTCAAACCAGTCGAAAGCAGAATAGCGAATAGTTTTAAATTATTTGTTCGGGAGCTAAAAAGTGTTATGGAAGATGTACCATATAAAGCACCGATCTAAATGATTTTCACAGTAGGCCATGTATCATTGAAAAGTTAACAGGTAACCACACTTTAATTCTAATCTCTTTATTTGGTTTTGTGTACAGAATGAAGAGATCCACTAAAATTTCTAAATAAAAACAAAAATTAAAGATTAAGTGAAAAAAATTCGACAAAATGTCGTATTGGAATCCGATAAATGTGACACATTATTGAAACTTATTCATAAAAATGTAGCCGAATTTTCGCTATTAAAAAATTTAGTTTTTTTCAAACCCTAGTAGAGACTTCTACAATTTTTTAAATGTGAAATTTTTAATGGGTGCACCCGGATTTTCATATTGCAAGCACCACCTTAATGTACTTCTATATATATAAGTAGTACATACAAGGATATAAGTAAAATAGCGGCCATCAAAGTTCATTACTGAAGCTGTATATAAGACAAGTGAAAGCAATGAAATAATTAAGATTTTCCTGTCGAATAAATGTTTACGAACACATATGTATGTATGTACCATCATGGGATGCGAAACACGCTCATATATTGAACCACATTGTAAAAGCATTCAAACTGATGAAAGTGGCAAGAAATTTGAAATGACTAAAAGACGAGACGAAAATGTGGAAGAGAGCAAAGCTTCAGCCAAGTGAATGGCGGTGGTAACGCCTATCAAATGCCTATTAAGGTAAACAAGCTCATATGCTGGAAGGAATTTCAAATGCAGAACGACGGCGAGGACAGTGAGGCGTATCGCTGTTGCTAATTCAGATATGGCGGCTTTCCTGCTGCTGCTTCTGGTGTTGTTGATGTTGCATGCTGTTGACCCAAAATAAACATGCTGATCTGTGTTCAGGAATGAAATGCGCCTGCAATCAGGACATATCTACAAACGAGGAGAGTCAGCGAGGAGGGGCGATGCAAAGATATGTGAATACAACACATTAGAAATGTTGCACGACCCCAATTACCCTCGATTTTATTGCAGGCAAAAGATAACAGTTAACAACAACGGCAGTGAAAGCAAGAACGCAAAGAAGAGCAAGACGTCAAAGTAGAGAAGAACCTAGTGAAAGAGAGTTGCGGTGCGAGCACAGATGGAACGAGGCCTACAAACTAGGCTGAACAAACTAAGCATCAAATACATAAATGTGCATACTCGTATGTGTGAGAATGTTGCTTATAAGCAAGGCAATATATACATTTAGGCTGTAAGTTAGCTGTAAAAGGCAATAGCAGGCGTTGTTGCATTGAATTTTACAGCCAAAAGGCGACAAACCAAATGAACTTTCGGCCGGGTGAATCAAAATAGGCTCAGCAGCAAATGTGTACGTACAAAAATAGAGACGCAAAACTCATCAAATGAACATACTTTTAGGCGTTCCAATGGAATTTGTCACCTCGTCTTCATCTGTAGGAATTCACATACGTGCATAACGTTGCATGCAACAAAACCAAAAACACAAAGTCAGCCAGTCAAGGCAGTACGTCAGTGAGTCAGACTAAGTGCGTTCGCAACCCCTTTGGACACCTAAAAGTATGCAATACAGCGCGCACATAGATGCATACTTGGCTGAAATATATGAAAATGGCGTTAGGGCGGCTCCCTAAAAGCAAATAGTACGCGCTGCCACTTCACAAGACAAGCGCATACACGCACACGAACATACAAATAAGTACAGAAACTGTAATATATGCCGCAACGTATGTGTGTGGGCATGTCAGAGTGACTGGAAAGTGCATTCAAGTGTTGCTCACTGGAAGCCGGAAACCAACCCGAGCCGGCGAGTAAACTTTCGCACAGCACTTGCGAAAGCACCCGGCACATAGCTACGCTTCTGCCGCCCAAAAGTAGGCATATGCATGGAAATTTATGACGCAAAATTGCATTAGTGCTGGACAATAGTCACCAGCACCGTCGGCAATGCCTGTGCTCTACATAGAGCGTTGCATCAGCTCAATGCGAGTGCAAGCACTCACGGACACAACTAAAAAGCGCCTGGAAATATACAAGGCACTTACTGGCCAGTAGCTGGCGCACTTGAGCACCTAAACCAGAAATTTGATTGGCCAGCATGCTATTTAAGGGAGCTTTTGCTGCGCATGTTAAATACAGCGGTGGGGGAGCAAGCGCCCGTGGGAGAGCGAGAGAGTGAGCGCACGCGATAGAGATATCCACAACAATTTTAGTGGAAGTGACAGCGGCAAATGATTTCAACAAAGTGTACACAAGGCTGCAGCTGCTCCCCTCATGCTGCATTGCTTTTGTTAGTGGGTTAAGTGGGCGCCTTGAAAGCTGTCTTCATGGCAGCGGTGAGTGTGCCTGTGATTGTTTGTGACAGGTGGGCAAGTGACAGCTGGAGTGTTGGTCAAATGGGGCTGTTTGTATTGGAGATGTGCGTTCAAGTGTGCAGCAAAGAGAGTGGTAGAGAGAGAGTGATTGAAAGAGAGTGCGCGGGGAGTGAATGATTTCTGTCTGCGCAATGTGGGCGAGTGAGTACGCTAGTGCTTCTGCATAGTGCTTAGTGTAAGTTGTGGTGTCGAATAGTGGCGGCTGTGTTGGTATTTGGAGTCACACATAGTGGCTGGTGGTGACATTGATTGCTTTCATAGGCGCTTCGAATGCGTATCAATAGGACAGTGAAGACCAGTGCAGGTGTGAAAATCGCAACAACAGAAAATGAGGTTTTAATTAGCGTGAATTGAAAATATTACAAATATGTGAATAGGAACCATTTAGTAAACAGTACCTATTTACTTGCTTTAAATTTTATATCCTTTACAATTTCTTTGGAGAAAAAAGATTTCCATATTGAATTCAAAATACATACATTCATACATACACATGTAGTATGTACAAATTATGTATACATTTATTTAACCTAAGTGTATTTCTTTATTATTATATATATTTTTTATTTTTTTTATTTGAATTGATGTAAGTTTGTACTCACATTTCATATTTAATTTTACAAAGTTTAATGAGGTCAACATAAATTTATTTCAATGAAAATTTTATTTTTTCAATTTTGGTGTTGTTTCTAAGTATTTTTTGTTTGTTTGTAACTAAATCCCTGAAAGCTGATTGATTTTTTTTTTAATTTTTTAATTATTATCCAAGAAATTAATTTCTTAGCCTTTTTTAAACGTTAATTAAAATGTATTATATTCAAAAAACCGCGGTTTCTTGTTGTTGAAAAAAAACATAATAAAATATTTATAAAACTGCTATGTATGTATGTAGGTGTACACAAAATTAATTTAAATGGGTTTCAGAATTTAATGGAAAAAATCTTGTAAAATTTTATTAAAAAATTAAAAAATATACCATTATTTTAATTTTAATAAAATCTTATATTTTAGATATTACGAATTTTGTCGACAAAATCTAAGAAATTTTTTTTAGAAATATAAAAAAATATACCATATTTTAATTTTAATAATAATAATAATAGATTGGCGCTTACACATATGCTAGCGTTTGGCCGAGCTTCTCCTCCGATTTGTGACGTGCGCCTTGATGTTGTCACACAAATTTTAATAAGATTTATTATTTTACAACTTAAAGCCTTTCATTTTTAATCATAAAAAGATTTACCTAAAAAGCGTTTTCTCATTAAAATTTTAGAAACTGTTTAGTTTCAGAAAAAATAAAATTTTCTTTTGCCATCTATTTATCTATAAATTAATATTTAAAATTAATTAAAAAATTAATTAAAAAACTTTGCAAATTATAATTACTAAAAGCTCCTTTGCGGCTTTGTAGCTTTTCAGAAAATTTTAATGTACATAAAGTTTATTTATATAGTTTTTTTATAATATATGCATTTATATATATGTCGTTATACATACATACATATTTGCTCATATAACTCCTTATTACAATTTATAACCCTCGCCCTATTTGCCACCCACTGGCGAAAGCTTTCTTCCATCACTACTTTAAAAGCTCTTAGCTTTTCCGGTGTGGAGAGTTTTGTCATACAAACGTAAATACTTACATACATACTATCGTATGCGCATACATATGCATGGGTATGGCTACCAACAAGTAAGCAAATGGAATGTCCTCTCTTCGACACTCTCATAGAGAGTAATTTGTCTATTTTCCGTTTTCGGCGAATTCATGATATAAGGACACAAAAGTTGGCATGAAAGCTTGTTGATGCGCAACGGCCGGTGTAGAGAGTATGAAACACCGTTATATTTTGAATTTGTTTTTGAAATTCGAAGAAAGGTAATGCAAACTTTTTCATTTATTAATATAATAATTCGATAATTCTTTTCTGTAATCCACAATAATTAAGTTTAGTTGTGGTGGTCCTAAATTTTTATACGAAAATTGAAATCTGTTGTGTTTTTTGTTTAAAAATTACTTGTTCGAATATTTTGGCATATTGGATCCCACAAAATAAATGATAGTGAAACCATAATAGAAGGGGTGTATATGTAAATGGAAGCAAATGCCGAAGTCGATGTTGGGAAGATCGATTTAACTCACTTTACAAATCTTTCGTATTCTCTAAGTATTACAATTTTCAAATTATTTAAGCAGGTATGAGACACCAGACAACCTAACTCTCCACTAATTGGTGTCAATCTGTGACATACTTAACCTTGAGAAGGGTTTCAGTGGTGCGTTTCTGGTTATTTTTCAGATAGTCAGGCGGCCATAAAGTCTCTCTCTAATAGGAATATCACCTCCTGGTTCGCCAAGGAGTGCTTTGGCAGTATTTAACCCTTGTTAGCAAGGAACACGGTATTACTATGCTGGGTATCAGAACCCTACAGAATCTACTCAGTTGAGTCCAAATGTGCGTTTTCCCAAATTCGGGAGCGCAGCGAATATGGTTTCTATACAAATCAAATCTTGGGTTCGACGTCTTCGACATTGCCATCACCACACGTTTCGAAATGGTCAAGTTATTCGTGTTGGCAGTGTTTCAGGTATGATCCGAAGCAGCCGTGGCCGATGAGCATCTAAGTTAAATGGAAGTTTCCTTCGCCGTGTGGGCGTCAGATCCATTTTTCGATCTTTGGGATCAATCGTTGTGTCCAGTGTCCGTCGTACGGACCCATATCTAGCGTGTGTTTACGGATGATTTTGTTTTCTAAACACAGTTTTTTTTTGTCAAATGCACGCTTCTTAAGTCAGTCAAAATATTATCAAGCGACTTCTTTGCATAGTAATGTGTAAAGGTATGCCGTGATAAAGGTCAAAATGCCACAAGTGGCAAGATATAGCTTTTTACGATTAACAATACAAATTTAAACAAATTATGAAACAATAGCCTTATGGTGAGTTTTAGATATGTAGTATAATTTTTCAAGAAAAGATATGACGATTGAATTTCTAAAATTAAAATTAAAAATTTGACTTTCAATACCTGTTTGGCTTTTTGCGGGGAAACAACGACTTGGAGTGCCGTATATGTATTCACTTTGAATTAAAATTTGCTCTCAATTCGCCACAAGCAAACTTGTTGATTTTTGCAATAACACTAATTGAGTGTTCAAAGCGCCGAAGTTTGAAGCAAGACAAATACAACATGTTCGATGTATTGCAATCGGAGCAGCTGTTGCTATACACGTGCAAAAAAATCGTGTAGTTGCATACATAAAGGTGCATAAAAACTTTAAAATGGATTAAACGAAATAATCTGGAAAAAATTAAGAATTAGCAAGAAATTAGAAACAAATTTGATTTTAAAGTTTGTATTAAAGAAAAATGTTTAAAGCCTCATTTGGACGCAGCACTTTTAAACTATATGCATACTTTTGGACTCCAAATTTTTTAGGGCTCTGTTTAGGAGTTATCACACAAAACGTTGCATACTTTTCGGATGAATTTAGTATTAAAAAATCTGTTAGCTTTGTTTATGCACTTGAGTGTACATAGATTTTGTCGACACTAGTATAACGCCCAACATATTTTTCATAAGTATCTTTTAATTCACAACAATTTGTTTTAAAAATGCTATTATTTTATGCAACTTCATCACTTTACTTTATACCCAACTGCATCCGAGTTGGATGCAACAGGCAAACATACGAAACAATACTTATTGCAAAACACTTCAGACCTATGCCAAATGGAATGCAACATCGCATATTCGCTTGCTACACAACTGTTATTGTTACTGTTGTTGTATTTTCGTCTACACAGCATTACGATTTTGTTTTTGTTTTGCTACTTTTAATTCCTTTGTCGTATTCGTTTATGTCGTTCGTTCGCAACGTTGTTGCACTGTTACCTTATTGTTTGTTTGTGTGTGTGTGTTAATTTTTTGTTGGCAAAAAAGCTACTTGGCCAAAATCGTGGCCGAGGCTCTTTCCAACCATTGTTGCAACGCTCTTGGCCATTGTTATTATTACTACATATTAGTATTGTTGCAATTTGTGGCATATTTGTTGCTACCATAGTCGTGTTTGCCGACTGAATAGTTCGTAGGCATTGTGTAGAGGACGCTTCGTGTCTGGTGCTTGTTGGCAATGGTAGCGGCAGTGGGGTAGGGAGCGGCTGCAACGGCCAGCTCGTTCGAGAGGTTCGTTCAACCGATGCACACAGCAGCCGCTTAGCGGCAACACAACACAGCGCGGCACAGCACATCACTAGCGGCCCGAACAACCTGAGCCGGCATAGCATGCTAGCGTTGCGGCGGTGCGGTGGTGTGGTGTGGTGCGGTGCGGTGCGACACGACACGGCTGGCCTGCACGACTCGTCTAGATGGCTGGCTGGCTGGCTGCTTAGTTGTTTGGTTGGATGCTTGGCATTGGCCGACGATGGTGAAGCCAAAGGAAAAAGCCATTGCGAATTTTCGGAATTGAAAGGATCAGTTTAACGCGAATTACGGTTACGAAAGGATGACACTTTCCTGTTGCAGTCGAGAGTAGCAGCGGCGGCAGCGATTGCAAGCGTGTTAGTGATAAAGTGCAATTGTCAATGGAAATTGCAATACTAAATATATGCGATCTTTAGAGTAAAAAAAGTAACTGAAATAAAATATTTTAAGAATTTTTCTAGAAAAAAAAATTTAAAACTTTGCTGAAAGCCGGTGTATTTAAAAATTTTGCTGCGCAATCCGGACCTAGCCCAACGTAAAAGTTTGCGTGGAAGATAATGTTAACGTGCGGTAGGCGGGATCTGCTGTTGTAAAAAAAAACTGAAGTGGCTTTTGAATGTAAATATTTTTTGAAAAGCGCAGCATATTTTTTACGCGAAAATTTACTGCAAAGTCTGGATATCTAAAGAGCAGTGTACTAATTTCGACAAGTAAATAAATTTTTGATATAAAAACTATTGCATACATTTGGTTGCAAATAAGCTACACACAATTATTTTGGAAGAACTTTTGATCGCGCGAAGAGAGATCGCTGCAAGCTGCTATATTCAAAAACTATTGCATACTTTCGTACGCTCAAAAATTTAGTGACTTACGTTGAAACTGAAATTACGTTGCATTCGTTTGTACAGCTCGAGCAAGCCTGTCAAAACAAATTCCTTAGTGAGATAATAAAATATTTTGGAACCGGCAGCAATTTGCAAAAAATTAAGAAAATATAAAAAGCTTTTTTCAAATCTAAGCTTATAACAAAAAGTACACATTTTATCTGGACGTACAAACTTCAAAAATATCGCTACAACAAAAATTATGTTGGACAATAACTGGCGCAGCTTTTGCATTGCCTGGAAATAAGCCATAACGCGCTTGAATATATAAAAAAAGATTTACAACAGATTTTGCACAGTGACTTAAACTAAAAACAACAAAAACATTGCCTATTTAAAAGCGCATTTTTGGTGTTAAATTTTCAACGGTAAAAATAGTGCATACTTTAAGGCGTAAATACTTATAGTATATATTTTTAATACCGAGTGATGCAAAATAAAAACTTCAAATATATAGAAAAAAAGCTGTGAACATTTTTATTGCTTATATGCGCAAAGGAGGCTTGACCAAATTCCAAAGCATAAATTTAGGCGCTTTAACTGAACTCTGATCCGCGATTAGGCAGATGTTATTGCCCTCTGTTGTTGGACCTTAAAGTAGCTTTACCAAAAGCCTGAACAGTGCGTTGCCTACTTTTTGGCTGTTTCGAATAAAACCTACTTATAAAAAGTAACAAAAATAAAATTATAAACCGAAAATTGTGCGCATAAAAACCTTTGCTTGAATATATTCTGCACGCCAAAACATTGCATACTTTTTGGCAGTTGATACTGATATTTTTGCTCTTGAGAAAAACTAAAAATGCAACTGTAAATAGGTAAATATTTCTTGGTTGCATTTAAGCTCACCGATTAAAACATTTAAAAAACTTTTCCGCTCAGCCTACAGGTATACTACGAACAAATTTTTATAGTTTTGAGCGCAAAAACGTAAAACTCTAAACAATAACTGTAATTAAGAATACTTTACTAAATTAAGCAGCTTCATCAACTATACAAACACACATTAAATTAAGTATCAATTTCAATAATGAAAATTAAAATCTAGCGCCTAAAAACATACAACACTCTTGTAAAATTAATTTGTGTATTTTGTACACTTAGGCATATGCAACCATATCATTTGCCAATCAAATCAAAATAATCATTTTTCTAATAAATATACAATACAAAAATACACTGAGAGAAAATCTCGCTCGCTTAAAGTTGAACGGTTGTGAACAGTACGCTAGCACACAAAAACAGACACACATATAGGCATATAAATACAGACTGTGTAAATTGTGGCTGAGTCGCGGAAACAAAAAAAAAAATAAAATAAAATTTTGAAATCCATAAAAAAAAAATTACAATAGCAAATTAAATTTATCAGTACTTAACGTTGCATACTCTAAGGCCTACTTCAACCCGAAACGTAAAATAAAGTCGTAAAATTTTTATAAAATAAATCTAATTTTGCCGTCGCTATTTGTACATGAACTCGTCGCAGCGAATAAAAACGCAAAACTGAGGCAGTAGCCAAGCAGAAAGGAGATTTTAATGTAAAATAAAAACGCGGCGAATACAAATAGCTGTTGATTTAGAAAATCACAAGAGACGCGCACACTTAACAGCATACGGCATTGTCCTTTTGGAGAAAGCGAATTAAGAATTTTCTACAAAGCAATACTCATGCGGCGAACTCTAAGAATGCCGTCGTTTAAATAAACAACCAGCCAGCCAACTAGCCAAGCAGGCAGACAAAAGCAGACACGTGACTGCGAATGTTATAAAACAGCAACAAAAGCGGCAAGAGCAAAGCAACAGAATATTTTGCAAATAAAAGCTTTTAATAATAATTTCGAGCGCGCCAAGGTGTACACGGCGTATGAGTAATACACAACTCTAGTTGCGGTTAAGTTACGAGTGGAAATAAAAGGAGTAAGTGAGAAGTACCGAAACACACAAAAAAAGTATGTGTCTTTAAGGACAATTTTGTATCAGAAGCAAAGAACTGCTGCCTATAATTTTTTGAACAATGCAAGTTAAATCAAACTGTAAAAAAAATGCTGCAAGAGTGAAAGTATTCTTTGCAAGGTGACTACTAAATAAAAATCAATTAGACTACAAAAAACCGCCAAAGTAACCAAAGTAATAACTAAAAAGCAGCGCGATAACTACTCATCTTAAATAGAAGTGTATAACGTATCTTTAATTGAACATAAAAAGCAATCGCGCTCGCGGGCAAATTAATGTAAAAAAAAAAAAATATTTGTAAATTTGTGGCTTAGGTGCATAGAGCCTGCGAAATTTTTAAAAAGCTGCATTTTTGCTAGAAAAGTGAATTGAGTGCAGTGATGAAAAAATGAGAAAAGCAATGTGCATTTTTCCCGATAATAGTGCAATATTTATAAGCGTAAAAATAAATTGACGAATTGTAAGGCATACGAGCAGTTGTGCAGAGGTTAGGCAAAGAAGAAAACCTAAAAGGTGAGTAGTTTTAATTAATGATTCGAAATATTTGTCAATCAATGCATTTTAAAACCAATGAAAGAAATACGTTAGTAAGGTCTAATACTCGGAAAAGAAAAAATTGCTTGCGCTCTTAAGGCTTAACAACTTCAACGATGATGTTAATGCTAGCCATGTATATCGCTTGGTAGAAGAATCTTCTATTCTATTGCATAGTTAGAATTAACATCCAAGGTGACAGTTAAGTCCCAGAGGGGTTTCAGCATCAGAAACATGTGAAAATTGCAAATAGATCGTATTGCATATATGTAAGCCCTCGATATATAAACATGAAATATATTTGGTATGATGGCGATGCCAGATCAAACGGCTAAACCGACTTCAATTCTGTAAAAACTACATTTTTGTATTACTCTGTGGTAGGTTTTTTTTTTGCAAAAATAAAGAAATATAGAAACTTTTTTTTGTTTGTCAAAAAATGAACCAAACTGATAAATCACGATTTCACGATTTCATAGATTTTTCTGTACATTGTATACTAAATACTACTGGACAAAATGTTTCGGGCGTATTTTAATGGGCCCCTGTATGGTTTAGGTTTACAATTGGACACAGCACGTGGCGCTGCGATTGGCGTGATTCAAGTTCTCAAAGGCCCTTAGAAAAAATATGTATATTTATAATATCAAAATATCAGGTAAAAAAATAGTTAGTTATAGTTTTTAAAAATCGTTAAAAATAATTGGTTTTATATGAAGAGTGACGTGGTTGAAATCCTGATTAAAAATGGCGGATCCAAATTGTGGAGAAATTTTTGATAATGCATTCATCGTTTTTCCAAAACTAGTTCGGGTAAAAAAAAATTGATTATAGTCTTGAAAATTTGGTAAAAATGTTATCTAATGAATGATGTTTTTTTTGAAGATTCAATATGTCTGAGTCAATATGGCGAAAAGCTTTTTAAAATATTTGTTTTTTGCTCTAATGCTACTATCTGTCCAATATGCTGTGGGTTCAGTCGATGTCAGTTCTGTAAAAAGCATTTTTTTTATTCCTATATGGAAGGATTTTGACGAAAAAATTGGAAAAAGAGTTGCCAGCTGATTTAAAATTTAAAATTATTTAAAGACGCAAGTATCAATTTTAATTTCTACACTAAAACGAAACCTTTCTAAAATATTACATATATTATATGGGTATCAAACGTAAAGTGTTTTTAAGTGTAATATTTAAATTAGGGTGAGATAATTACATATGTAAAATAAGGATATGCCACCCGAAAAGGGGTGTCCCTTATGCATAAGTAGAAAGTTAGTTTTATATACAATGAATTAAAATATTATAACATGGCTATAAAGCAAAAGGCTTTTGAAAAATCTTTTATCCGTAAATATTTCTGGATCGGATTAGCAACTATTTTAAAACCTACATTACTTTTAATATGTATTTTAAGTAAAACAAAACAATATTGGTATTAAATAGAATGTGTTTTAGCAATCTTAAATGCTGGCATTATTATTATGGTAGGGTTGCCATCTATCAAAAGTACAATGAGGTAAATATTTAAGTTGTCACACAGGTATTTCGAATGAAGTATTTTTGAAACAAAAAAAAAATTAATACATTCCTTTTCGTAGATAGGGTTGCAATTTGCTCAAAACGAGAAATTTTGTTTAAAATGCAAGTACATTTGAATATATATTTTAATTAAAATATAACAATATTGGAATTTAATGAGATGAGATGAGAAAATCTGTTAGCAAAGCGTTGAGCGGCTGAGAAACGTCATGTGAAGCTCTACTGTTTCGGAACATTTTACATTACAATAGAATTGGTCGCGAAAAAGATTCGGAAATGTGCTCCTAGTTTAAAGCGTACTTTGAGAGAAATCTGCTATTTCTAAATGCAATGTAAGACGATTGGCATTTGCACTTCACTGTTTTGTACAAATTGTGTGACTGTACAAAAAAAAATGGTTTCCCAAATTTTTTATATCTGTACTAAAAGTGCAATATAAAAAATTTAGAAATCAGGAGCAATGTGCCAATTGTGTAACACCCCCTTCACTATTAATAAAATGAACCAAATGTAAATGTTGATAGATAACTCATACGCCATGGTTATTGAGGCGGAAATAAAAGTTGAAGCGCCTTTTGTCGAATCTGAAGTAGAGAGACCGTCCGTTCGGAGATAAAGAGGGTCATAGGATTATAAGCATGAATGGCTGAAGCACAATAGAACAGCGTGGGAATCGGCAAGGAATCAAATGACCGTAGTAAGACAAATTAAAAACCGGATACTTCTTATGGAGGTCAATAAAAGACTTAGTAATATGAATAGCCTTGATAAAGGCTAGAAGCTTATCTCAAAGAAAGTGGAGAAACAGTCGTTAGCTACGAAACACTGAACAATATTGAATCGAAACAAGTAATTAAAAAAAATCTTAAAACAAGCTTAATTAGGCGCATAAAGAAAATCACACAATTAGTCGCATGGGGTCCCGAGTGACCCCAATAAAATTGTTAAAAAAAGAGTTTTAAAAAAAAAAAACAAATTGTGTATTATCAAAAATGTTAAAGTACTCTATTATCGTTAACATAAAAAAAAAACAAAAACTTAATTTCGACTTCAAAGTTACAAAAAAAAAAAACTAAAAACTTAGCTCCGACAAAAAAGTTTACGTTAGTGGTCGCATGGTGTCAGTACTCAAGAGAGTAGCGACACATGTGTACGCGCCGATGTTCTAGCCGTGACTAAATAAATAAAACGAAATGTGTTTTGTCATAAATATTAAGGCTCTTTATCATAGTTAACGTTAAGGAAGAAAAGCATAACTTTCGCTTCAAACGTAGATACAAAAATAAAAACTTAACTAAGCCAAAAAATGTTACGTGAGGGGTAAGAGAGTAGCACTCCAAGATTTTTTTTTTCAACTTGAAATGGCTTTAACCCCATGCGCCTAATTATGGGTTAAAAAAAGAAAAAAACCAAACGACCTAGCAAAACTTTATATAGTGTTATTTTTTCCATTCAAGTAATAGCATACATTTTAAATAAGAGCCATATCGGACCATAAATATGGGTTTTTCAAATATCTCGACTCTTGCGCCGCCTATCCGCCAATTTCTTTTGTGGAATTATTCTCTTTAACATGCTGTCTCCATTAGCGATTGTTTATCTGCTGCGATAGATCTCCGGCGAGGAATCGTTTGTGGAGACCGCTAATCGCAATCGCAGAAGATAGATAGCAGCGAGCTATGAACATTGATCAATAAGCATTTCGCTTTCGATGGAACTGACAGCAGGTTATATAAATAATATACGTTCCAAATATGAATCAAACTAGACCACAAATATGGGCTTTTCAAATATCTTGACGCCTGCGCCACCTAGCGGATTTATTTATCTTTCACATTGCATTGTCATCGGGTTCAGAGCTAAATTGGCAGCTTCTAGTTTCTGGCTCATGGTTGAAGTCGAGTAAAAGGATTAAAAAAAATTTTTTACGCTGACATTTTTTTCGAAAAGTACGAACACATTTGCAATTTGTTTTAAAAATATCGTTTCTTTCGCGGTTATTTAAAATCTTAAGGGGTAAACATTTGTAACCGACTCCAAAAAGATGAGAAGGTTATCAATTTGTCGAAATATTTTTATTTATTTATGTTACTGCATAACTTTCGACCACGTTAACTGATTTCTATAATTATTTTTTTGCAAGAAGGTGTTACCTCACAGGTAGTCCCATATGTAATTGGTTTAAATACGATCATTGAATCATGAAGAAATTAACGATACACTTACAGTTTTATATGAGAATTAAAGTTGGCTTTGCTTTTTGCTTAAAAATTATTTGTTACAAATATTAGGACTTACAGCCGATTTCACGAAAGGAATTTAAGTGGTTTTAATGTTTTTAGGTTTATATGGAAATTGACAGAAAAGAATAAATCATTTTCCATTTAAATTACTGGTGAAGCCGGCTTTTTAGAAAATGACTTCATTGACTAATTTTTGCACTTTTAAATTACTGAGAACTTATGGTATTTAAAAATATTTTCGAAAATTTGGACCATTTTTAAGATTTAGGATTTTGGTTAGCATTTTTTATATTAATGTACTGATTACATTAAAACTATTTTTTTTATTATAAATATTTATATACATACGTACCTCCCCTTCAAGCACAATTTTTTTTTCTTGGAAAATGTATTTAAAAGGCAGATTTAAAAAAAAAAAACCTATAGCTTAACGTTAACTTTGGACAATTAATTTTCAAGTTTGAATAAATTTTTTGGCAAAAATTTTGTAAAAATTTTGAATTCGTATTCGATTTGTTCAAAATCGCTTAGGTGGATACAGCGCCAAAAAGTTGTGTTTTAAGAAATTTTTTAAATTTTGTATTTTTCATGAATTTTATTTTTATTGTTTTCTATTGTTACTGCTTCAACCTTGGTATAAGTTTTTGTTTATATCTGTCGTTTAAAAAGGTCTTTGCTTTACATTTTCTTGAAAAAATATATGTATATGTACAGAAATATATGGCATTTTTTTCTTGAGGGCTGCAAATTTGGATGAAAGTAAATTTATTTTTAATTTCTTTGTTTTTTTATATACGTTTTTTGTTTTCCTTGAGAGCTGGATAATATGCTCTATTTGAAAAAAAAAATGAATTTAAAAGGAAAATTCTTTCGTAAGTTTTGAAAGTTTTTTGAAGTAAAAAATTTATTGGCTTTATCAGAAAATATACGTTTTATTTTAGATCAGAGTTCTGACTTTCCATTTCAAACTAGAAACTTTTAAAAGCTCACCTTCCGAGAGTTCAATATTTTCATATCGGTATCTCAATTCTATATATTATATTATATATTATTGCTGATGTTTTTTATTGTTGTGACCGAGTAACGTTTATTAGTATTTATAATTTTTATTTAAAGAAAAAACTTTAATTCAATCAGATAGAAGTCCAAAGTTATAGCGCTTAAAAATTCACTGATTGACCAAGAAATTTTAAAGAAAGTTGAAGAGGTAAAATACGAAATCTCAAGCATTCGAGACGATTAGATATTATTTTTCTAGAGAGGAAAAATGATTTTGAGCATACATACATGTATGAATTACATTGCTGGAAATCCTGTGAGTAGAACTTGGCTTCCAGAGCATGCTTGAAATAAATTATCCTCATGGTTGTTTTGACTACTCTTGAAAAATTATCCTTCATGTTAGTAGATAATTTTCGATTTCCAACATTAAAATTAATTTTTCAAAAAGTTTAAAAAAACTCTTTTAAACTCAATTTTAAACTCCCAATTATCCCAGTAGTAAAGTAAAGTGACTACGGAAAGGAATTGGAACCACTCCTAACACTCCTCCTTCACTCTCTAAGAACTTAAATTTCATAAAAGATCTCGATATTTTTAGCATGGGAGGCAATGTTAAACAAAGATGTCCTAGTCTTTTCTATCAGAAATGCAAATGGCACAAAACATTAGAAAAACTTGAAAAATAAATAAACGCCTGCAATGCGTCGAAAACAAAATTTACATTTATTTCCAATATTTGCACTAAAAGTGAGAAAGTGCAATTTTATTCCGTGAATGTTATTATTTTTATTTATTTATTCCACGAGCGTGGTCTATTTATTTTAGTTCGGATTCACTTTATTCAAATTGTTACACTTCAAGAGCAATTTAAACATTTCGTAATGCCCGTTTATATGCCATTTGGCTTTGTCTTTTTTTTTTGCTTTGCGCCAGCTGATGCGCTCTTAAAAATGCATTGCGACCAGTTGTAATGCAACGCACATTATGCGAGCCGGCGTAAACAACAACGAGCTACGAAACGAACAATCGAAAATATGCAGAAAATGTTTGAAAATTTTTGCAATGCTGTTTTGCATTTCAACATTTTTACGGCAGCATACAAAACTACTTTCAATCAAAAAAACATAAAAAATAAAACGATGAAATAACCAAAATTTTGAATAAGAACAAAAATTACGCTCTAAAGCATAGCAAAACAATGCCGCACAGTGGCTCAAAATCAACGAAAATGGAAAAAAATGTCTCGTAAACGGTTAGCCAAATCAAGCTGAAAATTGGTGTAATGAAATTTAGTGGATAATACACTGAGGGAAGAATGCATATTAAAAATGAATAGATACTTTATATTTGATTATCGTTTAAAAATGTTCATATTTAAAAATAATATTTTTATACAAAAATTTATTACGCATGTGTTTGAGTGTTCACATCTGGGTATGTATATGTAAGAGTACATACGCATCACCACCGTCAAAAAAATTTGCGCCTATATAAAGCTTATTTTATATGATCAGAAGCTTTATAATTTAATGCCTGAAATCTGTCAGCAAAGTCAGTTGTATGAAACATTCCTTATTACGCACCTGATTTTTTCCGTGTCGATGTCATCAGGTCATAAGGTTTTCTCTCTTTCTCTGAGAGACTTATAAAATAAGGCTTACATAAGCCTTTAAAATAAGGCCTTGCATGGAGTGTAATTTCCTTATAATAAGGCTTATAGATCAAATAAAATAAATGTTTGCTTCACCGCTTAAAACTTGTATCAATTCGTTCTCATAGTGCTAAAAATTTTTTGCAAAATTTTGAAGAAAAAAATTAGTTTTTTTTCGAGAAAATCAACTTTTTTTATTTTAAAAATTGGCCGCATTTATGTTAGTTTTAAAGGTTTTTGCAAATTTCAAACGAAGTTTCAATAAACGCTAGGCCGCCTATAAGAATCAGGAAAACAAAATTATGTATCTTAATTAGAAACAAAATGGCAGGCAATAGTTTTTTTTTTCATTTTCATCATTCAAAATTGATAGGCGCATATCTTTATTGCAAAGTTTAAAAAGAAAAATTACGTGTTCTCTCATTTTCCTTGTAGAATAACATATTTCATCGGCAAGAATATCTACAATGTGCAGTTGTCAGCCTGCCTGATTTGAGATATATACGGCCACCCATTATCTCCCAATAGTATGTGTCCACAACAATAACGGCGAGAACGTCAAATTTATTAAAATAGAAAATTATTGAAATAAGTGAAAATAGATGGGTTATAGTTAAATTCTAGGTTTTCCTTAGAATAAATATGAGCATAATAATAAAACAATATAATAAATTAACATGAAATTCTTATTTACTTCAAAACTTCAGACAAAAACTAAATTTTGTATATTTTTTTAAATTTTATTGTTCCCTTTAATTTATTTTTTTTTATATTTTTACATCCTTTTTTTACTTTGTCTTTTTTTAAGGAAGAAAGAATGTATTCGAATACCTCTTCACTCAAGTTTTTTTTTTGGCTGGACACTCCTTATTACTGTGCATAAAAATTTTATCCAATTTTTAACTGAGTTTACACAAAAAAAACTAAATTGAAAAAATTTATATATTCTCTTATTTAAAACAATAAAAACTAATAAATTAAAGAAAATCATATAAGAAGTAAAATAAAAATAAACTAAATTGTTTTTAAAAACTAAACGAAATTAAATATTGTTTTCTATTTAAAATTATGAATTTTAAAAATAAATTGAAAAAAAATACTAAATCGAAGGAAAGGAATATAAAACTTAAAAAATTAAATGAAATAAAACAAATATTTTATTTAAAAATAATTAAATCTAAAATTTAAAAGAAATCAAATAAGTTTCTAACAATTACATACAATTTTAAAAAACATATTTCTTTTTTAAACAATAAAATCAAAAAATTAAAAGAAAGTGAAACTAAAAAATAAAAATTTGGAGAAAATAAAATAAGTTCTTTAAAGTTAAATGAAACTAAAAAAAATACTCTTCTTTTTAAAAGAACAAAAAGAAGAAAGAATTAAAAGAAAATTAAATTAAGAGAAAGAGAAAAATTAAATGAAAAAAGAGAAATGCAGTTTCCAAAAATTAAATGAAATTAAAAAATATAGAATTAAGTATATAAAATATAAAATTTAGAAGAGATTAATTAAAAAAGATCAAAATGTAAACAAAAAGAAGAAACGCTGGCCGAGGCTTGAACCCGTAAAGATTTTTTAATTAATTTTTTTTCTGCTTTCAATTAAATAGTCATTTCCTTTTCAGATTTTAATTATTTAAAAAGAAAAATGTATTTATTAGACAAATAGAGATTTTTTTTTTTTAATTTAATTTTCTCTAAATTTTTAGATTTTAATGTAATAAATATTGTAAAAATATTTTAAATTGCCATTTAATTTTAAGAAATTTATTTTCTCTTTTTTAATCATTATTTTTACTTTTGTAATTTAATATTCATTTATTTTTTAGATTTTACGTTTTTAAAGAAACATATTTTTCTAATATAATTTTTAGAGATCCTTTTTATTAAGTTTTTGTTTCTGAATACTTTTTTTTTGCTTTTTAAATGTTTTATTGCTTTTAATTTTTTTTTAAAAGAAAAATGTACATATAATTTTAATTTATTTTAATTTTGAGAAAACCTGTTGCTTAAAGAAAAACAGTATAACACTAAGACCTCCGTGTTAGCAGATCTTTCAATTAGTCTTCCGATCACTATTTCTTGGAGATTATATCGTTGACTGAGTGTAAGATCGGCCAATCTCGGTAGCCATTTCGAAAACGCTCTATCTCAGAAAATTTTTCAACAACGCCCTATTTCAGAACTTTCTTGAAAATCGCCCAATTTTAGAATTTGATTGAAAAACGCCCTGTCTCAGAATTCGGTTCCAAAACGCACTATCTCGTCACATTTTCAATGTATTTTCTTTTGAGATAGGGCATTTTAGAACTGGCTGCCGAGGTACGGCGTTCTTCAATCAAATTCTGAAGTGTGGCGTTCTTTAAAAATTTTTCTGAGATAGGGCGTTTTGAACTGGCTGCCGAGGTAGGTCGATCTTTCACTCAACCATCGATATATGCTATATACAATGAATTCTGATTAGATTTTTCAGAACTTATTAGCTATCCGAAAAAAATGAACAAAAAGAAGTTTTAACCATTTTCTCTTTTTCAATTTTTTCCGCTCAGCACCCGTAGCTATCTTTGACTGAACACCACTGTGCGTAGCAATATGGATAAAGAAATCAGACAAATGCGAGTGATAGCAGTAAATTCAGTAAAAAAAATAGCAAATTTCTTTTTTCACCATTAAAAAAAAAAAAAATGTGTTCATCAGCAGCGCTAAGCCTCAGTCTGTAAGCCTCAATATTGAGCCATCGAAATTGGTGCTGCAAAATTGCCACCAACCAACATCGGGCAACCTTTCACAATTGCATCGACTGCAGCGGTGATGTTGTAGCTAAAGTTTTTGTTGTTGTTTTTTCTACTGTGCATATCGTTCGCTTGTGGTTGTTATTCTTGCTATTGGATTGCAATCTACCACCGCTACCGCCAACGCGCTGCTTAAAAATCAAATATCGATGTTTTGGTTGTACTTTTATTTGATTTTTTATTTGGCCATCGAGCCATGGCCGCTTTTTGAATTGTAATTTTTTTACATGTTATATTTGTGTGTTTTTTGTTTGTCTTTTGTCTTTTGTTATTTGTTTGTCTTTTGTTATTTGTCTCACTGTTTCGCTCGCGCTTTATTTGCGGAAATGTCCCATCTTTATTGCTTTACAGCTTCATTCGTTTATGGGCAATTTTTTCGCTTAGTTTTTGTGCTTTCCAGCACTGCGTTTAAACTTTGACTGGATATGGAATTTTTAAGGTATTCAACTGACGCGATTGGTATTGACTTTAATTAATATAAATTCGATTGTTTAAACTTTAAAGTAAAAGCGAAGGAAGAAGTATTACTTAATATGGAAAGAAAACGAGCATTTTTATACAGAGTTTTGGAATCCCGTATTTGTATTTCGACTTTGTTCGTATTTGAAATGCCTCCACAAAAAATCCAGCCAGGAGGTGGCGTGGGTGTCCACATGTTCCCAAAACCTTCATTTATGGTCTGATCCCTATATAAATACATGGAAAGAGGTCGATTACAAACTTATGACGTATTTTTTTTATTAAAAAATTGTGCCTTCTTTTATTGTAACATTTGCACTGGGCTACACTTTGTCCTGCAAAATGGCTATATTAGTAGAGAGTATTGCACTTTTGATTAGTCGAAAGGGCTAAGGAAAAAAGGGCACAATTTTTTCGAGAAAAGAAATCGCCATTGCTTTATGTATGTATATCGAAAAACCTGGAAACAATTAAACTATTTAATTTTATTTTGTTGTCCATATATTCGAAAAGTTCCCGTTTTTAATGACCTGCTCACTCTTCGAAAATGACTGATAAAATTATTTACAGCCATTGTCTTCCCAGTGAGTTTTGCTTTAAAACGAATATCGTGATTTTTTTATTCTCATTAGTTATTTTATAAGTTTTGTGAATAACACTTCACACTTTAATTGAAGACATTCTTAATAGATATAACAAAAATTCTATGAAGAAAATCACCTTTCTTCTTTTTGGAAAAAATACAGCATATAAATCCAAACTTCAATCTCTGTGCAAAAATTATGAAAATTCTGCAAAATTTCACCAAAATGTGTAACTTTTTAATCAGCATTTTTAGAAAAATTGTGGTACGCAGTTTTGTAGTCCATTACATTTTCTTATAATATATTGTGAATTTGAATTAGCTAGGATGCCATTTTTTTTAACGACGGTGTTACGCATTTTATCATAGAAAGTATGTTCGATAATATTTTTATATGAAAAAAGTGGAACACCATCAACAAAAGAATTGCACAAAATCAACGGCAAAATTTTGAATTTTTAAAGAAGCTGATCAAAAGTAAAAAATTTTGGTGAAATTTCGGATTAGAAAAAACTGTCTTTCAATTTTATATAGCACAGTCCGACATGAAAATGTTCTCCGAGATAAGGATAACCATTTCTATTAGATTTTGAGTCGCTAAATTTGTAAAAATGGAAACATATATTTGTATTTTAAGAAAGAAAGGCCAATAGCCAAATCGACTAAAAACGGCTGATTTTTTTTTCGCAAAGCGGCTAACAAATCGGCTGCCCGCTAAATCAAATTTTCTCCGGCTCCGGCAACCGGCTAAATCAAGCCTGAAAACAAGTAAATTGGCAACACTGATGTACGGCATGGCGTATGTGTAACATTCTTCCCTGCGCCTATTTCACACACAAAATTATTAATTTTCAATTCGCCATTCGCAACTTGTTTATTTCTCCATCGAATTGCATCGGTAGTAGCTTGATGTTTTTTGCTTAAGAACGGGCTTTAATACAAATCCAAAAGATTTGTCATTTGTTTCATTTTTCCTTGTGTTTGTATTTTTTCATATAAATAAAAATAGCTTGGGAAAATGACCTGATCTAGAAAACACATACAGATCCATAATCTAGAATCAAATATTAAGTTCACGTGTTTCGCCGTTTTTTTTTTGTGTAGTTTCAAAAGTTTTCCAATTTTCTCTACAGTATTGTTAGACAAATATTTATATAACAGCTAGTATTAATTTGACTTCAGAATTGCGTAAGTACACCATGCCGCATTTGCACAACCGTGTGGCATAAATATCGCATTCACATGCCATGCAATCAACGCGACACAGCGCAAAGTGCGAAGGGGCAAGAGGTGAAAAAAGGCAAAAATATTTGGTTGCCTTCGAATGCGGCTAACGGCAGCAATAATTGACGCTGTTATGATTAAATCATGTTGTTGTTGGTTGACATTTTTTCCACCTATTTTTGTTGTAACAGCATGTGTGCGGCATGTGTTGTGTCAAGGTTCACAGCTTGGCGCGACCACTCGACTGATGAACGCGTGATATTTTTAATAGGCGTCTATTTCTTTTATTATTTTATAAAAAAAAATATTTTTGAGTATCAAAGTTTCATACAAAAAAAAATATAATAATTGTTTCTGCAACGAAAAAAAACAAATAAAAAATTGCGCAAAGTTATCAAAATATTTCGCGCCATTTTTAAGCGGTTTACAATTTCATATTTTTGACTTTTTCAGCAGTCAACAAGCAGCCAGTAGGAAGTCAACCTGGCGCTAACGATTATGCATTCATGTATGTATGTACGTACATATGTGTGAGTACATAGCTCGCAGGTGTCACAGCAAGCCAACATTCCATTAGAAGGATATAGTTAACGCAAACACATACACACGCCACACTCACTTCACCGGTGCATTGCAGCCAGCCCGGTGTCAGTTTGTTGGCTATGTATTTTGCTGGCGGGTATTTTTGGCCTTGGTTTATCATGCATTTTAACACACACACACACACACATATACATATGTGTGTATTGTCTGTATATGCACTGGCATTTAGTAACGTCCCTGTTGCTGCTATTCCCATCTATCGCCATGTGGGTAAAAAATAATTGCGCTTAATCGGATTTAAGGATTTGCGTATGAGCGTTTATTTTTATTGCAGGGCAACAGCGAGTATCGAGTAAACGTAGCAGGACAATGCAATTTTTAAATACGTACAAAACAAAAACAAAAAAAAATAAGCTACAATGCATGCTTCTCGGTTTCATAAATGCATTCAAGCTTTAATAACTATGCCTCAGATAATCGTGAAGGTGAATTTTTTCATCGATTCTCTTTGGTTGAGGCTTACGCTCAACCAACAGAGGCAGTGGAATATTTTTTCGGGCACTTCTAAATTGCTATAGAAATATTAATTAAGTTAAGGTTTCATTAAGTGTGATAAACCAATCCAATTTGACTTGACAATTTTTGTGCAAAAGTATTAGAATACAATTTTGCATTTCTGTGAATTCTTCGATGTTCTAGGATATATCCAATTTTTAGAAAGACAATTTTGAGAAGGATGAGCAAATGCCTCTTAATTAACTGAATAAAATAGATCAGTGATAAGCAAAGAGAGCTTTCAACTACAATCCAATTGAGTATTTTATTTTTTGCTAGCCAAAAAAGATCAGTGAAATTGTCTACTAACATAAGCTCGTGTAAAACAAACAATATATCATTGTTGGTGGTGGCTTATAAGTCTGCACAATTCAAGCCGAAATATTTGTTCCTAAAATTTTATGTAGAAAATATCCCATTGCTTCTCAACAGCGCAAACTTATTATTTTTAAATGAAAATCAATAAAATCGGACCACTAGTTACAAAGTTTTCATTGAACAAAAAAATTTTTAGTGCAACTCTGGCAGCTTACTTCAACTCACCAGTCTTTCAAAAAAACAAAAGTCGGTTGTAAAACAATTGTCGATTCTGGCTACTGCGAGTATCTTGAAAGCTCTTTCTATCTTTCGATTGGCCTAGCTTTATTCTCTAACGTAAAAAAAATTTAATAAAAATAAAAAACAAAACTCAATCACAATGCTACAAAGTTAAGAAAATTAGTTTCTAAAATTTAAATAAAGAAATTTGTGTCTATTTAAAATAACAAAATATAAAAATTAAAGAAAATGAAATAAAAAGGTAATAATAGAATTAAAAAAAAAATTCTAAAAATTAAGTGAAATTAAAAAATATATATATTTTTCTGTTTATCACAATAAAATCTAAAAACTATAAGTAAATTAAATAAAAAATAAAAAAAGTAAAAAAAAAAATACATAGTCAGTTTCTAATAATTAAGTGAAACTAAAAAATTAAATTTTTCTTTACAATAAAATCAAAAAATTAAATTAAAAAATATAAAATAACACTTCTTGAGGATTCGAACCTCGGATCTCCCGAATGAGACGCCAATGCTTCGCTCACTCGGCTATTGCGACTATTGGAGCAGCTCGTGCAAAATGATATACATACATACATCTCCATTTGAAAACAAGCTCAAGTGATTTTTGTCGAAAGAGCTTTTAACCATTCAAGTTGGCCAGGGAGCTTTTTTTGTAAGACTTTCATGCCAGAATAAACAAAATCTTTCAAATTAATATCTTGGCTATTAAATTTCAATCGTCTTGTATTCGACTTACAACTGTCTTAGCCAGAATTTTCCGTCTAAGGGCTGTTTCCAGCACTCAGGGAAAACGAAAAATTCATATAAAATGACGCACAAAAATTGGAAAAGAATTTTTTATTTCCAAATTTTTTAAATCAGTTTGCAGTTCTCAAGAAAAAAGCTCCAAAAAGACCAAAATATTTTGTTTCAAAACTTATAGCACTAAAATCGGACCAGCATTTTGGAAGTTCAACCCGAATTTTTTTTTTTTATCAGTTCTATAAAAAAAGAAACATAGCAGCATATTATTACTTATTAGGTTATAAAGGCGGCGAAACCCTAAAAGCAATTTCGTGGGGTCTTTCCATACTCAAATCTTGCAAAAAAAAAGCCATTTGAACTCATATGTTTTTTTAGTATGATATTTCTACTCCGCGTTACGTTTTGTTGCTATAACTTCTATAGAATTCATTATAGCCCATGTCCAGCTTAAGAATTGCAACCAATTTGCCACGTCAGATATGATTTTTTAATACTAAGCCGCGCATACTTTTGAGGGTCTATATGGTCGAGATGAGTTTGAGTATACGGCAGGCATGCACCACAACGACGACCCGATTTTGCTGGCTATTAATCGGACACATTTCTCAGTAGAAAGTTTCGATTAGAGGAGAGATGCAGTCAACGATCGAAGGCAATATGGAACCTGCCCAGCGTAACTACTTAGAAGCCTCGTTTCCGGAGATGTTGATGACGACTGTGCCGCGGGACTTCGTTATGACAGCTTCGAAGTCTCACCATTTGCACCATTTTTGCACCATTTCCGTTGCAGCATTTCCATTGCACCATTTCTGTTGCACCATTTCCGTTGCATCATTTCCGTTGCACCAATTCCGTTGCACCATTTTCATTGCACCATTTCCATTGCACCATTTCCGTTGCATCATTTCCGTTGCACCATTTCCGTGTGCAATTTCCGTTGAATTTGCCAATTTACTCCCAACCAACCAACGGCCGCTAAAGAAGTTTCACTTCAAAAGGTATCTTTCTAACAGCGATCGGACTTGTGCAGGCAATGATAAATCCCCGAGTATATTTTTGCCTTGAAAAAGCCAACAATAAAACCCATTTCTCGGGCGGAGGTGGCGCACAACAGTAGGTCCTTCCATCTACATATGTTGTAACATCAGGACACAGGTCACAAGTTGGAGAAGAAGCTCGGCCAAGCGCTTAGCAAGAGTGTAGTCGCAATAATAAAATATTACTGTTATCCTTTAGTACGAAAACTCTTTGTTTCTTAATTTAAAAACTACACAACTCACTTTAATAGTAGTAAAATTCGGCTTAGTGTATACACGAAAATACACACATATTTTAAAAGTACACTCAATAAACGAGCCCATGAGTAATTGCGAAGATCGAAAGTGGTGTGAACGAAAATCAAAACATAAAACAAAAAAAAGAATACCCACTGCCTGCCAATCGCTATAAATGTATGTACTCGTATATATATGAACGCTACTTAATTTCGGTATAAAAATGCAATAAACCTGCAATAAATCGCGACATTTATCGATAACTTCCGGCGGCTAGGCGGTAAACTGACAATGAATGATATGTGCGATGGCGCTGCTGTGGATACGCACGATGATGGCCATGACCATGATGTGTATGTAGCAATGTAATGCAATGTGTCTTACACTGAAGTGAAGATATATGTATATATGTAGAGCATTGAAGAGAGGGGGAGTCAGAAAATAAAACAGAAACATTATAGGCGCACGAGACGAAGGATATTATTTATATATACATACATATGTATTTACTTTACTTTCTGAATATAGACTTTCGAATTTTTTTTGCATGGATGTATATTTGTTCTTATATGGAGTCGTATACTACTATATCTGTATGTGTGCATCTGTATGTGATATCTGCTTAAGTACCATATTAAAAGAGCATAAAAATTATATTTAAAAATACGATTACTTTATATTACTAAATGCAGCGGAGAGAATACCCAATAGGAAATCCTTACATCACACGGTGTCCTTGAACCAAATGTTTGTATATGAGTAATACTCCTAAAGCATCTAGATGCATTTGTGCATCAAAAAGAAAGTTTTGAAAACAAATTTTGCTTACGTTATTTTGGCGGTTAAAGCTCGATTTGTATATACATGTATAGCCTGTGGGGAATTTCGTAGTCATCTACTACAATGGCCAACTTTTGGCCCACTCACAGTGGCCAACGTTTATCTGGTTTCAAACAAAAATTAAGTATAAACACTTATTACTTTATAGGTAATCTTTTATTATTTAGTTTTTTTTTTAAATTTAATAATATAAACTTATATTATCGTCCAAGGCCAGTACTAAATATTGGAATTTTTTAAATATTTAAACGAATTTCCAACGTTATCCCTACATCCTTATTCAGTATTTTTGAAAAATACCAAGTATTTTCGTAGTACGTTGAGAATGTCTTTTTTTTAAGAAAAACTTCTTCTAAAGGCAGAATTTGTTTTATTATACTTTTGTACAGATCAAGTGAATGCGTAAAATAGTTTTTATTTTTTTAGTCAAACGCGTTCCTCTAAACTCAAATGGACTGTATGCAAGAAACTCGTCTTCTATTGATTTCTGATTTTCCCCTGTTGTAAATAACCTCGAATCTCTTTGAAGGTCACTGTACGATTTCGACCTCAAAAAATTTCGTGAACTACGGGAAAATCATTACATATTCTTGAGATTATTTTTTAAAGTTACAGTTTAAATATTTAATAAAGATGTCTTTCTTAATAGTGTTGCCTCTTAGCTACATATGTGCGAATAAAGTAAGTTCAAAATAAAAGTACTTTTCATAAAATAATTAAATATGGGTATGGTATGGGAGGAGAAGCTCGGTCAAACACATATGTGTAAGCGCCAATCTATTATTATTATTATGGGTTTATAAAACTGAACAATAGTTTTTACTAGGGTTGCCGCAAAACAAGAATTTAAATAAATAAATTTTTTTATTGAGCTTTGTACCACGATTGTTTATTAGGAAAAATTGAAAAAGCAACAAAGTCTAAGCGGTAGAAGTTATAGCACTATTTCGGAGATCACCACATCTCCTCATCAGACTTCTTTTTTCTAGACTTCAGCAGGGATCGAACCTGCGAATTCGATGTTCAAAGTCAGAAGCGTTAACCACTGAGCTATGTACATCCCGTAGGAAAATGAATTAGCAACAAGAGTTTACGGGATGTACATAGCTCAGTGGTTAACGCTTCTGACTTTGAACATCGAATTCGCAGGTTCGATCCCTGCGAAGTCTAGAAAAAAGAAGTCTGATGAGGAGATGCTGGTGATCTCCGAAATAGTGCTATAACTTCTACCGCTTAGACTTTGTTGCTTTTTCAATTTTTCCTAATAAAAATCGTGGTACAAAGCTCAATAAAAATATTAAAAATAAAATGTTAACAAGCCACAATAACATTGACAAATTAAATAAATAAAATTTTTACATAGCTGAATTGTTCCAAATATGTACTGCAATGTTGGTATTCAACGATATGTACTCTGAAGTTTTTAATATAGTAAATTTTAAATAGGGTTGCCACTCAACAAACTTAAAATTTTTATACATTTCATGCGGTCTGAATAATAAATACAATATTTTTAGTAACGGTTACGATATTTTAAGAGACACTGTTTCATTATTTATACAATTTTTTTTATAGGCTTGCCACCTAAATGATAGATTAACTACTGTTTTTTAAAGATGTATCATTGCGAATATTGGCTACAGTAATGTTTGAGTGATTCAATCAATCGTATTTTCTTCTATAAACCAAAATGTCTACCATTGTATTTTTTAGATAAAAATTGAATCGTTTCGATTCGCTACCACAAAAATGGAGACTTTTATGGCTCTTATGAAAATTTTCTTACTGGGTGCCTTGTTGACAGCAGGAATAGATCAATGAATAACAGAATGCTTGGCTTGCGCTCCGCCCGCCTCGCTTAGCTGCCATGTTAAAGCTTTTCAAACGTTTTCTTCCAAAAATAAAGCGCAATCGAATACTTAACAAAGTTAAAGAATGTATATATATAAGCAATTAAACATATAGACATTGTGTGTGGGATAAAAAATTGGCATACAGATTTGTTGGACTGAGAATTTGCTACCTCAGAGAATAATTTGCTTCGAACAGGTAGCTGAGCAGAACATAGTAGTAAAATGTCAGCTTCTCTTCGGCTTCGTACCCCTACGTTAATCCATGGTTGAGTTCTTGTAGGTATACAATACATGTGCACATATATTTCGGCGATGTTTTTGCAAAACCGCCTATCTTACGGCACTGAAATTTTACGGGAGAGCGAAAAAACGGGGTTTCTTTGAAAGCATGGCCTGATAGGCGGTATTTTTCTCTCAGCTGGAGTTCAGCGCTACCGAATCTCATTTTTGTCACAATAGCGATTTAGGCGGTTTTTCAACTGGTCGATGAGCAGTTTTGCAAAAACATCGACGATATAATAATCTCTTACGACCAGGAAAATGCTCACTGCGAAAGTATGAGCTCGAATCTCATAACAAATATGTATTTATACAAATAGGTACGACAGCCTACTCCCACGCCAGTCATTATGTACATCCTTAAACCTACTCACACTGATATCTATGTATGTATGTTTGTACATGCAACTTTCGTTAATTTTTTTTTCATAAGCGTCCAGCGGTCGGTCGGTCACCCTCGCCGTCATCGTTGTGTACGATTAATTGCGGCTCATTAAACTTTATACGGCATCAGAGTTAAACGCCTCGGCTCAGCGTGTATGGTAAAACGCAATTAAATGCACGGCCAAGCACACACACATACAATAATAAAAAAATCTGTACAACACATTCATAAACATACAACTACAAGTGTACTCAGGGACATATCTACATACTGCTGCTGACCCTTGTTTTGTCCAATAAAGTTGTCTGTCCGTCCATCTGTCTGTCTGTCTGTCTGTCTGTCTGTCTGTCTGGCTGTGCTGCTTGGTCATCCAACACACTCTTCCCGCTCCATTTCAGCGCCCTAACAGCCGTTGTCGCACTCTACCATTTGAGCTTTTTCTATCCGGTCAACTGTATGACGGACCGACCGACCGCTTGCCTGGCCGAGGCACATTTTCCGCTTCAAGTGTTGCCAACAAAAAGTTTTTCAATGTTTCATTTCGATATTTTTCATGCGCATATTTTTTCGGGAGCTTAAGTGCTGCATGCGGCTTTTTTGTTATTGTTTTACTTTTGTTTTGGTTTAATGTATGGCCATTGCAATTTTTTACAGTTAAATTTATGTGTAATTTGAGAGTGCATTTATTTGATTTTAATTTCTTTTCTGTTTAGCTCGTTTTTAAATCGTTGGCAATTTAGTGTCGGATTTTAGTCGGATAAATTACATTTCTGTAAAGTTGAGATTTTTGTAAAAAAAAGAAAAACGGTAGTCGCTCAATCGTTGTGGATCTGGTTACAGCAGTCTTAGAAAACGTGCTGTTTCTGTTGAAAGGGGAAGGCGGATTAGGTCAGTGGCTCCGAAGTAAAGAGCTGGCTAGTGCCATGTGGGTGCCTTCGCAAGACGGTCGTTTATTGAGTAAGTCGGGGTCGAATCTTAAAACTTGATTAGTTTAGTCTACCAGTATCTTGATCTTAGCTGCGCCAAAGCAGTTTAGGCTCTTCGTCAGCTATAGGCCGTGATTGCCTCTTGATGAATACAATTTATGGCCGTTTGTTGGTACTAGTGGTTGCGCGGCGTAGGCCTGAATCTGGTCCACGAGTTTGTAGAGAAGTTTGTGCCGCACTTCGAATGAAGCTCTGTCTCCAACAAGCCTGTTAAGGCGCGACTGCTAACACCGGGCGCCTAAATGCATGCTATGTACTGCTGCATGTGCAAAAATTTCCTTTATGCAATTTATACAATTTTTGCACATGCACTTCTCAACTGCCATGTAATTGAATTTTCTTAAGTTTTTACTNCTGCTGCATGTGCAAAAATTTCCTTTATGCAATTTATACAATTTTTGCACATGCACTTCTCAACTGCCATGTAATTGAATTTTCTTAAGTTTTTACTAGATGGCACTTCAAAGTATGCGCGGCCTAGTCTGATGCATCCTCCGGACACTGTTACGGAGTTTTTTGCGGACTCTGCTTGACTTACAAACATACAGAGGTGGTATTCACCTATAGCCACCATTGGCCACAGTGCCTACCCAACTTATTTGAACCAATGAATATTCAATAACCCCTGAAAGAACAGGATTATTCCAGGTCTTATTGGCACTTTTCGAGGTAGCTTAGATTCAGCTGACACCAAAAGGCATTCCGATGTTATGGTTTTCTGGCAGGTCCGTAACTTCATCGACTGTGTCCTACTATCCGGTGATCACACTTGAGCAGTATAGATCAGAACCTGCCCGCCAATTTCCTCGAAGGATACCTCGTTTGACCATGTGCTTAAAAGTCACGCGTTGTTTTTGTAGGTAGAGGGTAAGACTTCGTGCAGTGAAGAAACCAAGAAAGATCTCAGCGACAGCCACACAACCCACAAGTCATAAATTTCATAATAATTTCATAGATAATTCGCTGTCCCAATGTTTCAGTCGCTGTGGGGAGAGGATAACTGAATGTTCTGTAGTAGCGTGAAATGACAAAAAATTTCGACGGTTCTCATTAGGTGCTACGCTACTAGAACTATTCTCTCTCAGGGGCGTTTAGCTTTGCTTTTATGGCATTGCGTGAAGTGGTGGTGCGCTGTACTATACGGGAGCCATCTTCATTCTTCTCTTCATTACTGGAGTTATCTATCGGGCGATGAGACTTTCCTTTGTTGACTGGTTTTACGGAAACTTGGTAGTGGTCGATAAGAGTGGACGGCTATAAGTTGAGAACCATGGTGAGTTTTTCTAATACCGCCAGACCCAAGTGTCTTAGAATCAACAAGCAATGTCCGACGGGGGAGTTGGTTTTGATGGTTAAATAATAGGTCCAGTATCGGCTGGGAAGAGTGCAGCCTTGTAGTCCCTCGACCCTGATTTTTATTAAAATTCTGAACTGTCCGCTTAAATAGCTACCGAGATGCCGAGGGTCCGAATGATTTAAAAATTTGCTAACAACTGGAATTAAATTTCTCATTTAATTAGGGGCTTTTTCAAAGAATAAACTTTCTCTCTGTTCATTTCCCGCATTGCGCTTTTATATGTATGTACATACACATATCCAAAAACTATCATCCACATCATAAAGTTATTTAATTTTCATTTCAAAACTCGTTCGCATACAAAATTTAAATCACCTAATGACTTAATAGTCGACTGCTGTGAAAGAATTTACTAGACAACCACAGAAAAAAATATTATTCAGCATCTGCATGCAGTGCAGCTGCACATTTTAAGGCAACACAAACATCGAAGTTGGCAACAACAAGCGAAATTGCAACATGCATTGAATATGAAATCAACACATTATTCGTATTCGAATTCGTATGTATGTATGTAGACAAAAGAGGCAGGCACCTAGCCAATAAAATGGTTGGGCTGCTAGGCCGATACAGATAAAGCCAAGTAGAGGAGAATAGCGAGGGGAGAAGGGAGTTCAAGGCAGAGTTGCATACACTTGTCTGTAAATCCAGTCGTGTCGAACGTGATAACAGTTTACCGAATGTGCGTTGCATGCGAATTTGTGAAGCGAAACATCGGCCACATATGCCGATATATGAGGCCTGTGTGAGTATTCGTGCGTCCATTTGCGGGACGAACACACCACCAAAAATACAGCAGTAGCAACATTGGTAAAAGCGCGGGCTAAGAGGATTTTATAGTCATGTCCTTCAATGAACTCCTTTGACAGTTGCGTATCGCTGGTCATGCGCTGGAAAAATAAGTTTAAACGAGGCGAGAATTGCTGTGAACTGTTGTCTGTCGTTGCTAGTTTGGTCCAATAATTATTGTCACTTATACAGTCCACTATGTGGCGGTATTATGAAATTAGTGTCCTATGTCTGCGCAAGGCCGAAAAGACTATTAAATGGAACTGTCGAATGGCAACGATAAACGAATTTCAAATCATCGAAAAAATTGCCCAAATGAAGCATAAATGTCAGTAAATGTTGCTATTTTTAAGTGTAGATATATGTTAGTGTTGGCTGACTTTAACAACATTGACATAGAAAATTTCGTACGTATAGCCAAATGCTGCGCATCAATAATTAGATACCATTATTAGTGCTAAAATGATAGCATTCAAAGTGGCCATAAATCGGTTAAGCGATGGTGGCGCGCTATTTTCAAGTCTATGAATGCATACCCAGCAAGAAAATCGGAACTAATTTGCCTTTTCCTACTGGAGTTCGGTTGTGTGCGTGGCCTTTTTGAGTGCTTACGTACTTTTTGCTCACTCAACTAAATTTTGCTGCTGGGGTGGAGAAAATCAAGCACAAAATTGGCAAAATTTTCCCTTAAGATAGTTATGGGTGGCAGCAGTAGCCAATGCAATGGCCCATCCTTTTGGGTTTCGATAATCTCTTCTAGAGCCACTAATAGGGTCTTGCAAGAAATTTTACATTAGGCTTGACCTCCAATTGGGCTTGATCTCCAGATAAGTTTAGCCTTCTTCTATACATAACCTCCAATTATCTTCAGCGCTGATATAGAGAAATCAGCTGTAAATTTTTAATCCCGAAACATTCAGAAATATTGGTGCCAATGCTTGGCTGGCAGTTTAAAGTTTACATCAGTCATGATCAGAGAGGGGATAGAAAACTTTTAAAGGCTTTTCGAGTGGGAAATGTTTTGGTCGAGTCTGGTTTGTGCAGTAACGACAAAAGAGACTTTTACTCCGAGGTCTATTTTGTAAAACTTGCAGAAAGCTTATCATACGAGGTTTTTTTTTGTAGTGACTGGCTAAGGTTTTTAAACTGGAGACGCTTTTTAATTCTTCCGAATTATATGATTTTTCACGCATCTAATAAAAGCGTTTTTCTGTTAGCCATTTGTTTTAATTGAGTTGTTTTAGCAAAAATATAAGTCGAGCTTTCGATAAGGTAATATTTGGCTGATCATTAGAAAAAAGGCTTAGTAAGATTGCATGAGCTTTTGTATTAATACATACCAGAGCTTTTGTAAAAATGAATTCTTCATGCTTATTACAAATTTTGCACCTGAAGTAAATTTCCCATCAAACAGGTCAAAAGATTGACCATCCCATTGCTTAAAAAAATATAAACATTAATTTTTGTCATATCGTTGACCTTTATTGGTGGTCAGTGGACCTATGGAGGTACCCTCTTATTGCTTTTCGCTCCTTTCAGTGCCAGGAAATGCTCAAGCCAACTTGATTTTTAGTTTCCCTCCCTCTAGCGCCTCTATATGCTGCCTTGTATCCCTCGTTTTGTTTTTGACATGTATATATTGAGAAATTTTGTTGTCCCATTAAAAGGCCTATTAATTTCAGGGAATGTTGCACTCTTAAGAGGCAACATGGTTAATCACATCGCTAATGACAGTATAGTCATTTTTGACGTTAGATTTTTCGTATTGGGTTGCGTGCGTGTAGGTAACTAATTAAACAAATAATAAAGCGTTTTCAAGAGCATGTTTCCCTTTACAATTCACAGATATTTATTAGTTAACTGCAATTTGCGATAGCAGATTTTTAGCCAAACTTATCGACCCAACTAATTTCTGGTAATAATCGATCAGACAGCAGTTGTAATCGTAATTATTTAACTTATTTCCAAGTCTGCTTTTGTCGGCGCAAAGGCTTTAATTTTAATTCAAAAACAAAAAAAAATGTTTGCAAAATTTAGTCAAATTTAAACTTTTACCATTTTACCCTGCTCCGTTATTAAAAATGCGACAACAATTTGTCGGCTATCTACCTTTAGCCGCACATTCAGTGCAAAATGCCTAATTAACAATTAAAATAATTCGTAATGACGCATTTCAATTAAATTTAATTTGAAATTTAATTGCTTTTGTGGTTGTACGCTGGACATACGTACATAGATATACTCTACATGGGTGTATGTATTTATGTACGCATGTGCCTGCATGTATGTGGCTATTTGAGTGCAACACCTTTTTTATTGGCAAGTGTCAATTTGATATGTTGGCAGGTGAAATGCGCGCATACCAACACCACTATGCATACTTTCGTTGATTGGGTTAAACGAGTGCATACCTGCATGCATAAACATCCTCGGCAATTCTATTAAGTTTTAAACAATTTTTCATTGCCTCTGTGATTGTTGCAAATCATGGCAGTCATTTAGCAACTACTCGCCATTTTACAACGCTTTTTTTCGCGCACATTTGTTGCTAACATCAATTCGCATTGTTATTTTAATTATTTGCGGTTGAGCTATTTAAATATTTACGCATCCAATTATGGCAAATTATGCCTGGCTCGAACAAAGCGATATTTTAGTGGAAATATATGTGGATTTTTTTTCGCAATAATTTACTTTGATAGAATTTATTTTGTCTTTTAACTTTTTTCTTTTAACACAAATTTTAAGTTATTTTAATTAGATTTGATTTGAATTGATACGCTTTTTATGATGATAAAGGCTTAACGCACGACTTGTTGTGTATAAATTTATAGGTCCCCATTGTTCTACGTACAAAATAAAAACACATCAATGAAAATTTAAAACTTGTTGTATGGTCAGAAGAAAACCCGAACTCAGACAAAATCTGAAATCCGAATTTGCACGGAAGTAATTCTGAATGCACTCATAAGTGCCGCGGCCGTTGGAACTACTGTCCCAGCGGTCCTGCCACGTACTCAATACCGTCTCCCGCAAAGCCATTGGAAACAGTAAGTTGCCATTTAGTAAAGGTTAATCAATGTTTGCCGTAGTCACTAAAGAATTATCAATTATATATACATAGGTAATCATCGACAGTAATCGCCGAGAACTATTCTCTAGAATAGACACAGAGATCATCGATCAGCCGTCCTGAAGGTTCATATGGCTGCATGTGGTTGAAAGACATGATAGTGTAGGCAATCTGGTACACCCTTTGTGCCTCTATTCATCGACGTAGCTGCATTGAATGTGTTTATTATGCTCTAAAAGGGGATTTGCAAGCCACAGTCTTAGCGAAATTCTGAAACTTGCTGGCACTGTCTTACGATAGCAATAGGAGTCAGCCAGACACCATTTACGGTATTTATCTTTATGGAAAGAGATACACAACTTATCTAGGGACCCTAAGAAACTGATGGCTTTAGCAAGCGTCTAGTGCAACAATCTGCTAGCGAAAACCTTTGACTATTTCTGGGCCGAACTCTAGACGAGCTGCTTGGGGAAACTCCGAACGAATAGTGACGGTTAAAACATGCCTTTGGTTCTTTACTGTCAATCCTATCCCAAAAAAGTTTTGTTGAAGCCTTAATGACTACTATTGGTGATACGACTAATTGTTTATAATATCCTTTAAACAACTACAGGGTGTTTGGCTCAGCGAAATGCTATATATTTTCCTCGTATTACTTGGGCGATATTTTCAGCTTCATTCAAAGACATTCTGGCAGAACTCTCACTGTCTTCTCAGATAATGAGTTTGAATTGGAAGGGACCGGAGGCTAAGCCTTACCACATTTTATGATCAGTTTTCATGACAATTCCTCGTGAATTTTTAGGTGCTTTTTAGGTATTCATTTATAAATGTACGAGTATCCAAACTGATACGAAAGTCAGCTCAACCCAACGACTCGCAAAGGTAAATAATTCTAGGAAGTTTGATAGTAACCCAGCCAGCAAAATCATCGTAAACAAGCTCGTACTTGGATATTTTCTCGAAGAAAAACCGGATTAAAAATCGTTTATGATAGCCGTTTACGACTCTTTTTCGAGCACTTTTTCGCTTTAAATTGTGCATCGCCTACGAACAGTCGTAAACGGATCGAAAAAGCATTCGTATGCGAATATTTTTACGTCCGTTTTTTAATTGTAAACGAGTCTCGTAAACGATTAATTTACGTTAAAAAAGCGTCTTTTTACACTGCTTTATCTACTGTTTTTGAATGCTAAAAATAGAGGCAATTAATTAATTCAAATTATTGTAGTTCTTTTATTGAATGGAATTATAGTTAATAAATATTTATAGTGCCGGATCAAAGTATTGGCACAGAGAATTTTTCGCAATGTATGCAAAGTTTTTTACTTGAATTCTTTTCGCACATTTTGTTTTTTTAATATAGTTAGTATGAAGACCTACTTTCAAATNGCCTGTGAAAGAATTGCAAAACTCGTTAAATTAATTTGTATTTTTGAATTACATATGTAGTAGCTACTTACAAGAAGTTTAATTATAAAAGAAAGTGGTAGATCGTCCTTTGCATTTGCACCAGTCTGCCAGTAAATTACATACTTAATAATTTACTTAAACTGAATATTTAACAAACTACTTACTTATAAAATATTGTGATTGAAGAAAAATTGTCAACAAAACTAAAATTTTTTTCTTGTGCTGACAAATTACTACAAGCCTCTTTCTATTATATTTTTTTGTTTTATCGTTTACGAGCTTTTCTCTAACTTTTTGGCGATACGAGAATCCCTCGTAAAACATAATGTTCGCAAAATGTACGTTTTCTTGCTGGCTGGGAAGGCCCCAAAAATTTTTGGCTGTTCATGTGTTAGTTCGAGGAGTCTGCAGTTATCATACAACATCAAACCATAAAGCTGGTGCCTTAAAATTTTAAGAAATGGGTAACCCGTGTATAGCAGCGGCCAGAGGAAGCCTTAGACAACGGCATATAGCATTTTGTAGAGGGTAGTTTCACCGTGATAATCCTAACTCATGCGCACAACATTTCTCTGATCGTCCAATGTAACATGTCAATGCAATGTCAGATAATTCGACACGAATTGGCTGAACCGGTAATTTTGCGGAATCCGACGAGATTCTTCTATTCATAAGTATGGCCAGGGACTCCTTCACCACTAGATTAACTCAGCTAGCCTGCGCTCCTGCAGGCTCTGCATGGTCTATAAAACGGTCTATAAAACCTCTATATGTCTTGAACCGATCAGACCTAGACGTAAGAAACGTTTTATCACATCCTTGCCAAAGGCATAATTTCTTGGCACAAGAGAATAGGGAAACATTAGTTCCATTACCTTAGCTAATTAGGCTCGGAGAGTTCAGTTAAGTAGAAGCAGCATATTCTCATCCGATTAATGAATATTATCTTTACGGACAGGTTCACCTTCGACCTCTGGTATTAAATCAACTCAATGGGGTAATTATTCTAGTTTTGACTCATCATTTCGATCAGCCAACCAACCAACCAAACTGGGGTCTTTATTTCCAATCCATTGAACTCCCCCAATTAATTTCGTATCACAACCATCATATCTCCCCTATTTCCCATATCAGTCCACTCATGTGAGTGCTCCACATCCTGATGAAAAAACCAAACATATCGGAAATCATTATACTGTCAAGCAAAGTAAGTAAACGCCCATATAATTTCACCTAAACTCACACAAGTAGACATTCACATACAGGTCTACATGCTTCTGACGACCTGCCTTCCAAATCTTCTTACGCCAGGTTGGCGAAATGAGTTGGCGGCTTCACCAGCTTTCACGTCAAAACGTCTGTCATCGACACTGAAGTGCAACTTTTTCGCATTCATTCCAACATTTCCACCGTTCCATTGCTTCGTGTACGCGATTTGTCAACAGTCACACACAAATCTCCAAAGTCTGCATTGCGCGGGAGTTTCTAACAAAAGGTAGCTGAAGGCAAAGGAGCGGAGTATAAGGTAAAGGAAAGTTGCTGATATGCTGCACGCGACAAGCGACATGCACAGTGCGACGTGCGAGTATTTACTCCGTCAGTGTTGCCATTCAATTTACTGCTTTTTAACTGACAAGTTCATATGTCTTATGACTTCCGCTGAGTTAAGTTTTAGGCGAGGCGAGCCAAGACAACGGTGTGCGAAATAAGACAAGCCAGCTAGCGTCTCAGCGCAATGATGTTGCTGATATGGATGTTTTTGGTTGTTTACAGCAGTGGAGGCGGTGTAAATGCGTATCGCATAAGTCCAGAGAGTATTTACTCATACACATAGTTGAGGTTTTTATGGGATTCGCTTGCTCTGGCACGCTGCTTTTTGCCTGCATCTGCCCACTTTTGCCAATTTTCAATTCTGCACTTTTTTCTGTTACTATATTCTTCGAATAGTTTTTGTGTGTCTGTTCTGTCGGGTAGTTTACAACAAATCACTCTCGTAATTGGCACACAGCCATATCGCAGCGATGTCCTTAGTTGTGTTGCTTGACTTTTAAATTTTTTTGCCCTCGCTTAGCGTAGAGACGGTCAGGGTTTTCTGTGTTTGCTTTTGCATTGCTTTCTATCCGGACGGTTTGCACCGCATTTTGCGGAGTATTTTTTTGTTTTTTCAAGTTTGTTTTTGGAGTGTTGCCGGGTATTAAGCCAATTGATTCCTTGGCTTGTGCCCTTGTCGCGTTTGTGGTTTGTGTAAAAGTAAATAAAAACATTTAATAAAACGTACTTTGTCTCGCATACAAAACTGAGATTTCTTCGATGTCTGCAGATATTTATCAGCTATGACAGTTTATTAATTGAAATTATTTGTCAAAAGCAATACTTTTATTGAAGCGGAAAAAAGTAAATGTGAGATTTTGTGTTTTGGTATAGATAAAAAATATAGCAACAAAGAAAGATATTCTATAATTTTTGAAAAAAAGAAAGATGTTAAATCGAATGAAAGTATTGTTTTGTTGAAGCTCTCGAGACACTAACGAAAAAATCACATCAATGAGTTTAAGTTTAAATCTTATGCACATATTTTAGCCCGCTTCCGTTATTGTAATCGATATTTTTCCGATGTTGTTATCGACAATTTATTTTATAGATCTGTCGTTATCCATTTTATTATCCACTTTGGCTTGGATGATAATATCGTTTAATATTCGCCGTTGTTATTGTTTATCATTTGCATTATCGATATCGTTTTCTTTCATGTCAACCATATTACTCTTGCTTATCACATTCTTTAATAATATGGCAACGTTAGCGCTATAGTTCCATTATTATTAATATTAATGTTTGTTTATATCGTTGTTGACATGGTCACCTGGTGGTGCACTAGCGGCGACGCCTCCGTAATCCCTACATCTATGTTTTCTCCTCAGACCTAAAACCCGGTCAGTTTTTCCCTCCTATAAAATATTGAAATACCAAGAAGCTCTACTAACTGCTTCCGCCGATCTAATGAGACTTGAACTATGCAATTTTAAACCTTCCTAGTATCCTGGCAGTGTGTCAGGGAGAATTATTACGCTTTTTACTTTTAACTCTTCCGACCAAAACTTACCTGCAAAATTGCCTATAGCGTCTCGAGACCAATAGCCTCAATTGTAATCGATGAATGAATGAATGGTACTGGCGATAGGCCCCTAGATGGTCTTAATGCTACAATTTCACTTTGTAACTTCTATTCCACCAATCAAAATAAGTAGTTGGCTTGGGATCAACTACATGCTCGATGAATAAGCTATAGGTCCAACGTAGTTCGAGAAATCACCGGTTTATATATATATATTTTTTTAATTGCAGGATATTACGGGTATTAAGGAAACAAAGGAGGTTCTACGAATGCACCTCTAACTTCTCAGTGACGCCGATGACGAATTGATAATTTTCTTTATTATTTTTCTACTATTCAATATTCAGCCCACTTTGCCCAAGATTATCTAATATACTTATACATTTTGATACCAATTGGAGACGGTTAAGACGTGTCGCACAGGGGCATAGTTCCAATTCCTCTATGGAGACTCAAAAACTTAAAATTAGTTTTTTTCTTCTTATATCCAAAATCGATACTACCATAGTCTAAGACATTACATATACATTTTGGTTTCGATTGGAGTCTGTTAAGGCAATTTGCAAAGGTGTCAAAGCTAAGATTACCCTATAAAGACGTCTTAACCGACTCCAATCGGGACCAAAATTTATATGTGATATCCTAGAATTTAGTAGTATCGATTTTGGATATTAAATGAAAAACAAATTAATTTTTTAGTCCATAGAGACATCTGGCCCTTGACCCCATTGTGATACGCCTTAACCGACTCCAATTGGGACCATAATTTATATGTGATATCTGTGACCATGCTGTTATCGATTGAGGGGGTGGAACTGAAAAATTCGTTAATTTGATTTTTTAAGCACCACCCTAATGTACAAAAATATGTAGCCTGCAGCAACTCGGACTCAACCTAGGTTAGCCCCCGAACAGTCCGTTTTGCCAATGGTTTCCACTGTAACTTTTAACATTGGCGTGTTATTGGAAAAGGAACCGTGCACTAACAAGCCCACTGTAAGATAGCCCTATTGTGGTTAATTGTCCTTTATTATCTGGCCTAATACTAGTCGATTTATTTTTTGGAGATTTTTTCGTTTTCCATCGCTTCCTTAGTTGAGTACTGGTTCCTTAGTTAAGTACTGGTCCTTTTCAGAAAATTGGCCCCAATATTGCTGCAGGGTAGTTTGGATCTTAAAACAGTAAGCAGAAATCTGATAACATCATCATTCCAATCATTTGATATGAGCTCAAATAAATGCGATCATCACAATCGGTCATAATATTAAAACTAGAAAAACTCTATGTAATATCTTCTCCATAACTTTAAAATACACCCTGTGATTAATTAATTTATAATTAGTATATGAAATTACTTTAAGGCAAATAGTAGGCAGGCGCATAAAAAGCCAAAGGAAGAAAACGGAAGCTAGCAACAAAAGTTGAATAAAAATAATAAAAAGCGCACAACCTACTCACCAGATGAGCAGCAAGAAATCATCAGCACAGAAAATGCTACTTTGAAATGCAACTGTGTATTTATCTAACAACACGAACTAACATTCGCTCAGTCAATCCATGTGAAATGGAACAAAAAGCAAACGCTGCGTGTATTGTATGGCTGAGTGAAAGCCAGGAAGCAACCAGCCAACTAACCGCTACCTTCATGCCAATGCAGAGCACTGAGCACTTGAATAGTAAATAACAATACGCTGACTTGGAACTTAACGACTGTTTCTTGTTGGTAATGAAATAATTTCTTATAACGAGTTAACTTTTCATAGACGTTAAACAAAACTAGAAATACCACAGTGATTATACTTGTAAGAAGACAGCAGATAACGTGTAGGATAGGAGACATGGAGACGATGGAAGTAAGTATAGCATAACTGCAGGCGCATACGAGTATTTTAGAACATAGAAAATATAAGTTTATTTGTTTGTATGTGTGTATGTATATGTAGTGGTCGAAGGCAAAAGGCTATGTGAAGGCGGCTTGCGCCGCGCAAAAAGGCCACTCACCAAGTTGTAACGGATACATTTCAGTGCAATCAAAGGCAAACGAAATGCTTTGCGGCATGCATCCATTTGCATTTAATGGCAATGGTCATATATATACTACTTACGTATCATATTTATGTACAAGTATGCATGTTCGTACATACTTAGATTTCTCGAAATGGTCGAAAGCTGAAATCCTCTGGTATGAAAGGTAATGTTATGTAATGAAATGCATATTAAGCAGACAAATTTTGTTATTTTTTTTTTTAGTTTTTGTTGTTTTGAATAAAAGCGAGAGTTTTTGCCACGAATTTTGTGAAGAAGCAGTCACGCTCGTTAGGAAGCGTCACTCCCCATACAAAAAAAAAAATAATTTACTGTTTTCCAATCGGAATTGCAATATTTATTATGTATATTTTAAGATTTCTGACAAAGTAGTTCGGAAAAATTTTAAGATTTTCGTAAATCGATTTCAAAATACCTCTATAGATCTCCTTATTTTCATTACGTTTACAGTTTTTTTTTTTGTATGCAGATCTTTTAATCTGACACGCTTTTAACATCTGAGATAGTTTTTTGTTTTTTTTTTTATAAAAACTATTGAAATATAGTTTTTTTTTTATTTATGGAAAACTCTATTTTTGGAGGTCTAACTCACGTAAATCTAAAAATGTTTCCAAAATATTTTGGCAGGAGTCTTATGATATAATATATTTTATAATTTCCGTGAAAAACGCAACTTTTTTCGGTGCGGCACCCTAATGTACATAGAACTATTTTTGGAGGTATTTTCAAATCGCCAAGAGATTACGTAACTCTGAGTATTTTTCCGAAAGATTTTCGCAGGAAATATAATATATTTTTAAATTAAAAATTGCAACTTTTCTTGGTGAGGCACCCCAATGTACATAGAACTTCAAATCACATTAATTTTTTACCAAAGAGTAGTGTTCCCTAAGTGCAAAAAATTAATGAGTGGTGCAGAAGCTTGAAAACGAGTAACCGTAAACGTAAACGAGTAACCGTAAACGTAAACGTAAAAGTGTAACCTTAAAAGTAAACGTAGACGCGCAACTGTAAAAGTAAACGTAAACCCAAACGCTAATGTAAACGTAAACGCAAACGTATGTACAAACGTACACGTAATCGTTTACGAACGAATCACAACTTTTTGATCTTAATTGTGATCGTAGTCGAATGTTATAATTATCGGCGAATTGTAATCTTGTTATCGTTATTGAAAAAAAAATTTATATTATCCGAATTCTTATTTTAAACGAATTTTCAAACGCCACTTAAACTCAGTCTGCCTCTGTCCAAGCGACTCTAGCCAGCTGCAAACTATGTATGTACGCTGTCAAAAAACAATAACAATAAACAACTAGAAAAACACTAGCTAGAAAGGTGCACACTAGCTCCGCGTGCTTTTGTTGCTGTGGGTGGATGTTGATATTCTGGCAGCAGTGGTTGTGATTGTTGCTGCTTTTGTTTATTGTTATTGTCTTGTTAAGCAGTTTTATTGCCACGTTATTCATATAATGTTTTTTGCAAATCGTTTGTGCTAGCTGGACTGTTAAATGTTATGTAAACTTGCAACGCGACCAACAGCAGCAGCAGCAAAGAGTCGGCAGCGAACTAGCGCACAGTGTAAGATTTGGTCAATCTAGGATGCCAAAAATGAAAAAAAAGCTTAAAAATCGTTCATGTTTTGTAATTTGTTATAAAATACCCCGATTGTTACGAAAACAAGCTTTCAAACGCGTGCTATTGAACAGCATGCAAAAACAAACTTGCATCGATAACGAAACTTTGAGTGATCAAATTGAAGTTGTGCGCATTTTTTGGCCAACGATTTTCTATTTATTAAAGGTCAACTCTTTTACTAAAAATGTTTGCTATACACGCTATACCTTTATATTTGCACTTAAGTATTTTAATCAAGATATTTTATGATTAGCTAAAAAATTTCAAAAATCTTCAATATTTCATAGACGATAACTTACAAGTTCGGCGTAGTTCGACTATGACAAAGCAAACAGAATGAGCGTACAAACTCATAGAACAGACCTAAAAAATATAATCTTGCTCATTTTTTGCCCAAATGCAGCTTTTTCAAACTTAAGTGATATATTGCACGAGGATCTTTATGAAATTTGCTTGAGCGAGATAAAAGTGAAAAGTCATAATTTAAGATATATCAACTTGAAATTTGGCATGCATGCTAGGAAAAACATGGCTATGGAGAACTTGTTCCAATTAGTGTAAAAGAGAACTAGTTTCGAACTGTCCACAAAAAGACTAAGTTTATACAGGGTGTCGCATTGATAAGTGATTTTCTTTTGGGAGATGATAGACGAAAAAGAAATTGTATGGGAGGTGGTGGGTGCAACCCTGGGGAGTCATAAAAAATGTGATCGGCAGTAGTTCTAGAAAAAATTCTCACGCCTAAACGAAAACCCCTAATGAAAATCTACTTTTGGGGCTTATTTTAGCTTATTGTATCAGCTTTTTAGACAAAAATATTTTGGTTGTGGTTTGTATGTTTTTGGTTGTTAGGGAAATCTGGTACAGCTAACCTATATTTTTATTTTTTATTTTTTCAAAATAGTCATGAAATTTACTTAAAATTTGCCCAACACATATGACATACAAATTTGTTGGTTTTACTCCGGTAAAAATATACTCCAACTAGTCTTTTTAGGGATAGCTCGACCATTTTGGTATAAAAAAGGTCTTATTAACATATATTTTTTAATTTTGTTTCAAAATTGTTATGAAATTTCCTTCAAATGGCATATGCCCAGCATAGTCATAAAAATTTTGGTTTTACTTTGGAAAAAAATGTATCCAACTAGTCATTTTAGGATAGTTCCTTACTAGTCCCCTTCGACACTAATTGGAACTAGTTATTCACAAACATATTCAAGCTTATGTTCTTCCTAAAAACCATGCCAAATTTCAAATTGATATCTCTAAAACTTTGGCTAAAATTGAGTTTTGACTTCCTAGATTGGCAAAATCTTACACTGTGCAGCGCTGAGCTTGCACAGTCTATGCTTACACCAATTTTACTCCTGCCAATGGCACCTTCAGCATTGAATAGCCTCACATTGGCTCGTTTGTATTATATTTATTCATTACTTTGAAAGTTCCTCCTCGCATTCACTCGCTCCTGACTGTTTTCATTCTTAACTTTAACAACGTACTTGTCGCTTTCAAATTCTTGTTCGTTCGCAGATCTCACACCCACCTCGCCTGATTGCTCCAACGTCTTCGGCTAAATGGGGAGGCACTTGAGTGTTTTTGTGCTCGTCCAGTCCATTTCTTCCCCAACTTGACTTCCTAGCTTTCCTCCTATGCGCTCGCATGTCTTTTGTTCGCTACATTGTGTATGCGCCTTTGTATAATTCAACTTGTTTAGCTTTATTGCCTTCACTTATTTAGTATTGCATTTCTCACAAATCGCGCTGTCTTAGGCACTCAAGCGCTATTTCCTTACATTTTGCTTTGGCATAATTGTTGTTTTTGCCATAGTTTGATATTTCCATCCGCGTACATGGTAGTCAGTCGTTGATATAAATAACCATTCAGCTTTGAAATCGCCACCTTTTTGTGCACTGCTGTCAAAAACCAAAGCAAGACCAGACATCAGGGCAATCAAGGTGAAGAAGTCAGCCAGTCAGTCAGTCCGACGCAGTGGTACACAAAAAGCATTCAAATTTGTAATTTAGCTTCCTGCGCTGTCTCAAATGAAGTGGAAGCGAATGAATGCGAATAATGTGGAGGTTGGTGATACGCGGGGCTCAGGTAGTTGGAAAACAAAGTTGAAGTCATTTTTAGAATAAGAAAGTGCAGAACTTTAACACATATTATATATGGTATATTTGGCGCATGGCTTGGGCATACACCAAACCCCGTCAATTGTTCTACGCTGATTTTCTGTACGATCGCACAAATTTTAAGATAGACATTCCCGCTTAAGCTAGAGAAACAGTTTATGCAAACCGTGGGCTATTCGCGACGAAAACGTAGACTGAAATGCAAATGAAATGGAGTTCCATCAAAGAGCGGCAAGATTGGGAAGGGTTTAAGAGACCGCGGTCAGCACAGGGTTAAAATCCTCGACCGAGGGGTATCTCACACTGGCTTAAATCTGCTTTAAGTCCGGGTAAGAGTAGAAAATTACCAAACAACCAAATCGTGGGTTCAGTTTTAGTGAGTTGATATATATCCCATTGGAAACGAACGCTGATGCGACCAGGCGGATATGTAAATGGAAACAGGATAGAGATAGAACACATTTGGGATATTAGGACAGTCTTAGAGTATGGCAAATAATTTTCTTTTAAATTCATGAAAATAATTGTGAATATTATATTAAAACAAGGTATAAACTTTCATTTGTCGCCTAGTGTATATGTAATTCAATTATTGCGAGTCTTCTGACTTCACCGAAAGTAAACAATTCTGTAACCGACGTTGAGTCTAGTGCTCACACCGCCTGCCGACGCAAAACTTAACTGTATTTAGTACTGGACGTTAGGAGGTTTAGTGCGATTAAAGGTTAAGGCATTCCACGATGCCTTCTTTGAAAAGAAAAACATCCGCGAGTCTACATAAAAACATGGCGATAACCCGCCAATTCTCGAAGCTATGCATATTCGTTGAAATTCATTAAGTTGGAGGAAAAAATTTCAGGTCCGGGTAGCCAAGTTTTCAAGACTTTAGAGCGTTTTGAGGCTTTAAAGCATAGCTGGGCAAAACGCTACTCGCGAGTAGCGTCTGCGTATACGTATACAGAAACGACGCAGCGAATTTCAATTCAGTCTGCTTTCAGATTTCATGAGAGTAACACTATGCTTCGCCGTTGAATATTTTTATTCGTAATTTTAGCGCGTGGTTGCCACCACGCAATGCCCAAAATGTCTGAGTATGAGTGCCAATTACAGTTTTTGGTTTTAAAAAAAGCTAATAATGCCCAATGCTTGTTGTGTGGTAATACGACCATTAACCATAAACAAATGAAAAAAACGCTCCACTCAGTGCAATTATAGAAAAGTGCTTCTCAGCGCGACGCACTAGGGCACACATTGCATACTTTATTTTATAATATTTTTTTTATCANAAAAAAAAAAAAAAAGATTCCGACGAACTGATAACCTCCTCCTTTTTTGGAAGTCGGTTAAAAAATAAGACCTAAACACCGTAACCATCTGGCCGGTCAGCATATAAAAGAATTTGTTCTAATAAAACGGAGCCCAGGTATTATACAAATGAGTTTACCTAATTTAAGTTTTTTTAAATTATACAAGTACTAAATTTTTCTTATGCAAAAGGTTGTATAAACTAATAGTATTAGTTACTAAAAACTTTCAAGGTTCATTATTACACTATAGGTATAAGCAAAATAGGCCAAAATACCCATGCACGAAAAATACCACTTTTAGTACATTTATAAAAAATGCGGCAACCATAACTGAGTGCGACGCACTAATACCATGACAAAATGAGACTGTGTTGGTGTGCCCAGCTATGCTTTAAAGGCTTTCATAATTCATTTACTGAGCTTCCTACTTCAACCGCATTGTACTACAACTTTACTATGCTACATACATACATATGTAAATTAGCTCAAAACACTTTGCACCCACAAATTACTTCACTGCCACCTGGCGACGCAACAAATCATCAAAACAGAACGTTAAGGCATCATGTTGCATGATTTACATGAAAATGGCGTAATGGCTGCACTACTGCACATTTTCGCTTTATTGTTGTTGTTTTTTGTTGCCACATTTGATGATAGAAATAAATTTATGATATCTATCAAATGAAGCAAAGTGCAAAGTAACAAATTTTCGGCAATGTTTTTGTATAGTAAGAAAGTAATTTCCAGTGCATTGACTCAGCTAATGTAACAGAAACTTAAAAAGAAATAACCAGGCAAAAAAAAAAGAAAATGAAAGAAAGAAAACCAAAAGCGCGCTTAAAAAGATGAGTAAAAATTTATGTGTGTAGCGACAGGCTGGTCTGGCAACAGCAGCGGTGCAACGGATGTCCGTTCGCGTTGAAATTTATGACATTTGCGGATATTAGATTCCACTAAATGAGGACATGGCGATGGGAAAGGAAGTATTTTTTTTCCCAAAGTATGAAGGCGGGTTTACATACACTATGTTAAATGAAGTGTGTAAAAAAAATTAGCGAACATTTGCCGGAAAGTTAAATCTTTTAATTTCGTTTGAATGATAGAAAAAAAATTACCACTCGTCCAGGGCCTTATAATATGAGGACCTCCTGTGCACCACCAGTATACCACCAATGAAGTGGCAGATACTCTCGCAAGGAAAGGCACTACCTAGGTCCTGGAAACATTATTACACTTGAATAACAAAAGTTAATGGAAATGTAAGGAGGGTATCAGTCAAGCTTCCATCCTGGAAATATTAAAAGGAAAATCGATGCACTTTCATATTTTTTTACGAGTCAAACCTGGAATCTTTTTACTCTGACCAGTGCCAAGAATGACAGAATACAAGATTGCGCCCATCAGATGGGATTTTTGAGAATAATTTTTGTGTGACGTCATACTGGTGCGTTTGCGAGAGATAAATGCCAAAACGCTAGCAAGAATGGAAGAAGAAGAAGAAATTTTGCAAGAAAAACCTAAATAAGTGTGACGTCATACAAATAGTGATACAGTGATTCTGTCGAAATCGTTGGGAACGTAATAGCGGTACTGAGATGGGCGCCACCTTTTTTACATCGCGAACCAGTGCAGATTGTGCTACAAGAAACTGAAAAAAAGCGGAGCACATTCCTTCGGTTTCCAGGATTACTGCAGCTATAAGCACGCGGTTACACGAGATCGACCTTAGTCGCGGCAAACAATATCTGAAGAAAAGGGTACCTAATAAAATCAACCGTGACTTTGAAAATTTCTTCTTAGGGTAGTCTAATTTTTATTTTTTCAAAATTATACAATACCCGAAGAAAAGGATACCTTACCAAGTCAACTCTATTTTGAAATATTTCACTGTATGGTTGCCACCTTGCTCTTTTACTTTTACTGAAACTTTACGAAAAAAAAACGTTAGGACCTGAAATTTTTTTTAATTAAAGAAAAAGGAATTTGTGTAATAAATGCAAAAAAATTTGTTGTAGCAGTGTTGCCATATATTTTTGATAAAAAAATAGGATCGAAATTAAAACTCTAAATATTGGATATTTGAGTAAGTGAGTAATCTGAGTAGTAAAAAATTATTGGTAGGATTGCCAACTAATTATAAGAAAAATAGGTGTAACAGTGTAAAAACTTCAGATATTCGGAGACGGCACTTGTCAAAGAAAACAGCTGCCCTTAATTGTAATTGGGTTGACGTATAAAAAGGTGGAAAAAGAAACAACAGTTCACGTGGAGAGCTTAGCCCAATGGATAGACCACCGGCTATGTAATCCGAAGTCGCTGGTTCATATCCGATTGACCGCGATGAAGAAGTCTGATGAGGAGATGTGGTGATCTCTGAAATAAAAGCTATAGCTTCTACCATTTATAAATTATTGAGGTTGTTCACACTTGCCTGGTAATCAGGTTTTTTATTTGGTTTACAACAATAAAATACACTACACACCAATAATTTTTAACCAGATAACTTGGTTGTATGAACTACCTTATTGTTATGTTATTGTTATTATCATGTTGTTGTTTTTCCACAATAATTTTTTATTAAAAACGGCCTCAAGCTCAATAAGATTTTTGAATTAAATGGCTTAAAGTCATACTTTTCTGTAAAATTTAGGTAATGGTCTGGTTTCTGATTATCTCCTTAAATTAATCTGCAAGCTCAATTATTTTTATTGAAAAATTTAGTCGGAAAACAATCTACTACTTGTTCTTATTAAGTATCTACTAAAAAATTTAGGTAATTTTACTAAAGAGAGCACCGCGTATGTTTGTCTTTTGGAGGCATTTTTACATGTTTACATACATTCGCTTATGGCCTACTCTAATTTTCAGTGAAAGTTTTAAAAGTTGCAAATTTTCATTTCCCCAATTATTTATCTGCAAGAGCAATAAAAATGCTCAAGCTTCAATGAAAAACTTTTCAACTTAATTTCTTAATTCTGTCAAAAAAAAATAAAAATGTGTGTAAAGAATTTTCATATGCTCTTCGCTTGAACAGCAAATTATCTAGTTAGTGTGTAAACTTTCGCGCTTCATTAAAAAATGCTAAAATTTCACACAGTTCCACTGGCACACACAAACACATGCATAATAAGTACTTCTCCCTCATTTGCACTTGCATGATTACAAACATTTATGTATGTATATGTAAACTCGTATTTTGGGATAACTCTATGTATGTGCGTATAAATTGTCAAATTGTTGTCATTGTCGTCGGTGGAAAAATTTCAATTAAACTTAATTTATGGCAGTGAAAAATGTTTAATTTTGCCTACTACGATTAAATACTTGCCGCTGAACTTTTACCCCAGTTGAATGTCGGCTGTTCGAAGTTGAGTCCCAAAACTTTTGTGCGCGCACATCGAAAGAAAGTGATGCTGTAATTTTTGATAGTGTCGCATGGAGTAGAATCTTTAACCTTTTGCGCCTAAAAGTGTGCTATAAAAATACAAACCCACATTTGCTGAGCTCAGCAGCTCGTTAGGTAAGACAAACGTTGCCACGGGTTATACATAGTTTTGTTTTTCTGCTCCTTTTACCTCCCTTCTTCCTTTGTTGAGTTTTTGTTGCCCAAAAATTTAAATATATAGTTGCTTTTGTATTAGTTAGTAGGTAGCATTTAGCTGGTATCTTTGCTTTTGCATACATTCATATACATATGTATGTAGGTGTGCGTTTTTAGTGCTTTCGTATTTTTGTTGCTGTTGTTGCCGTCGTCTAGCGACGCAAGCAGCGGAAATGATTCGACGTAATTTGCCTTTGTGTAATCAACTCCTTTGTAGCAGATTTATTTGTTGCTCTCCACTTTTCTCTCATTCGTTGATCCGCTGCTATGCATGCGGTGTTTAAAATTGCCTTCGGCTGCTCTTCTAAGTGTGTAAGTGTTCGTTCGCATTTAGCTGCAATTTCGTTTGCTTAGTCGTAGTGTTTCAGCATGAAAGGAGCTGTCTTATAGCATACATTTAGGCGTTTAAGCATTGTTTTTCCTCGTTATTTAAAGTTTTTGCTGACAAGTGGCTACTTTTGGTGTGTGTTTTTCTACATCTTTCGTTCGATATTTTAAGCATGGTATACTTTAAGGAAAACCCATATTAAATACATATTGCATATTTTTAGGATATCACAAATAAACTAGAAAAAGTCTTAGTGCCTCGTAATCTGATGAAAGGGTAGTTAAAGCACAAGAAGCCTGCCGATAGGAGGCTCGATGAAAGTAAGGTACATACATATGCATACTTAGATCCAACACAAACATTTAGCCTTTGATTATGAAAAAATTAAATATAAAAGAAAACTTATTGGAGTAAAAATATTTCGGAGGTAAATTTATGTTATACCATTGACAAGGGTGAATAGAAAAAGTTAACTCTGGCTTCCTTGTGCGAATATGTACTAACCCTCCACGTTCGCGCCTAATACGTTACTTGCAATTAGACCTTAAGCGTACATATGTCTGGTTAGCAGCACTCTTTGTAAGCTGTAAAATTTGACATCATTTCTACTCCCCTTCTATTAAATGGATTTAAGCAAATTTGCCGTGTTTCATTTTTATCCGAGGTAATCCACTTAGTTTCCCCGCTTATAAGCCCGCAAACGCTATTTAACCACCACAAAAGGGTCCTTCAAATCGGATTCTGCGATATTTTCGTTGTATACAGTCCATACCGCTTTATTTCAATATAAATAAATTTTACCGCCCCCGAAAAATGTCGTCTCTTAAAGTTCGCGATTCCACTTTAAAAGCTATACAACTCTATTTGCAATCGAGCAAATCTGATGAGCTTTTGGTCGACGTAGCGGTGGTATCTACGTACTTGCAATTGTTGGTAGAACAATGGGTACGATTTTGTGAATCCCAGCAAGAGGTAGAGCTCTCGTGCGGCGAAGAAAGCATCGAGATGGAGGAGCAATCTCGCATTAAAAGTGAGGAGTGATATACTATCGTCAAGGCTAATATCAAACTTCCTACGGCTCCGCTCAAGATATCTACGCCTCAAGTCACTCAAACTACGCCAGCACCTTTGCCGCTTCCGACGCTGCAGCTACCGCCATTTAGTGGCGATCCCACCGAATGGCTCACCTTTTACGATGCCTTTCTCGACGCTCGTCAATGCCAATGCAAGTCTGAAGGACGGACAAAAGCCAGAGTATCTCCGCAACTGTTTAAAGGACGAATAACTGGAGTTGGTAAGCAGATTAGCAGTGAGTGACAGCAACCACAGTGAGGCCTGGGACTTGCTGACCGCACGCTACAAGGTCATACGGGTCATAGTGGACAGCCATATAACAGCTTTAACGTCGAATGAAAAAGCAACAAAAGACTCTTCTAAGGCTATTAAACATGTGCTTAAAATAATCTTGCAGCTTGTTGGTGCGCTACATGCACTCGGGCGGCCAGTTGAGTTTGGGATGACTGGCTTGTCCATATAACCGTGTCGAAATTAGCCTACGAGACTTGTAAGCAATGGGAATTATCGCTCGTAACCGACGATTCGCCGCCATTCGCTACGTACGTGAATTTCTCGAAACACGAGCACGGTCTATGGAAATGGTGCCAGCAGTTCCCCATAACGCAAGGACAACTGCAAAGAACGTTCTTCATACAACGTTTGGCCAAACCGAATCACCGAGTCATGCAGCGTCAGATAGCGCTAAAGCTACAGCTTGTACGTACTAAAAAGGTGAGCACAGAATCTATACATGTTCGAAATTCAGTCAGCTCGACGCAGAGCCCAAACTAACAACCATAAAGGCTCAAGGCGCCTGCTTAAACTGCCTTAGGAAGCGGCACGTCATCGAAAAATGCCGCAGTCCATCATCGTGTCGCACGTGCCAGTGTCGGCATCACTCACTACTGCACGCTAGCCCTAACAACCAACAGGCCGCACCTGCTAATAACGAAACCGGACCAACCGTTTCCTCCTTCACAAAGGCAACCTGCTTCAATCTCAATGCTGCACTGTGACACCCAGCCATGCCATCTGTCTTTCACTTGTCTTCAAAAGACTTTCTACTATCTTAGCCAGAATTGCCCTGTTATTTATTTTGATTGTTTTAAATAGAAAAATATGCATACATTTTGTTAATTTAAATTTTTTTTTGCTAAGAGGCGAACAGCATAACGCTAAGGCTTCCTCGTTAGCAGATCTTCCAATTAGTCTTTCGAAAGACAGTAAAGAGATAGTTGCCAGAATAGAGAACTGTCTTACGAAAGACTTTGGTGAGGTGGCAGTTGCCAGAATTTCCCAGTTAAATTACTTTCTGTAATAATTTTTTTTTGCCTATAGTATTTAGAGGGGAGTTAGATCAGAGTGGAAGCTCGACCAGAGCAAGGGTAGTGCAATTATTGTTTAGCATAGCCTCATTATAGCAGTTGACCATATATTGTGAGGTTTAAACATAGCGGAGGAGAAGGTACCGAAAATAACCATTATATATCAGGTTTTTATTTTTAGATCATTGAAAAGTCGTTATGTTTTTAATTTTTATTTGGTTGGTCAAGAATAATCGTTTAGTTTGGATTTTTATTATTTTTTTCAATCATTTATAACCGTTATAGTGGAGAGTCTGTTTTTATAACCGATTTAAATCTTTTATGATTTAAAATTTAAATATTAAAATCTCGGTTATAATATGGGAGTAAGAGTAAAAACCAAAAATAACGCTTAAAAATTGATCATAAAAATAAAATTCATAAAATAGCGGTTAAATTTGATCAAAAACTTAAGTGTGCAATTATAAGGCCCCAATGCAGTTCTCAAGAAAAGTCAGAGGAAGTATTTTTCATTATTTCTGTTGCTAGCAAAGGTGCTTTTCTTGAGATAAGCCTTTAACGGTTAAATGATGATTTTTAATATAAGGATCATAACCGTTACGGTAACTTCAGAGGTGGAAAAAAGATAAACAATTATTTGGCGCGCACAATTTTGTTATATCTTTGCACGGGTTTCTTCTCAACTAGTGTTGTGCTACTTGATTCTATCACAAAAATTGAGGTACCTAAAGTTTTACATCCACGAAGGGTATGACTGATGTTCTGACTAAGGATCGAACGTTGGTCTTGCCAAGTCGTGGTACGCACCTCTAACCACACGGCTGCGGCTGGACGTCCGCTTCCAGGCTTCCCCTAAAACATGAGATCACCATAGCCCATATTGATCGAGTTTTCAAACTAATCGACTTAGTTAGCATTCTTCCTCCAGCCACGAGGTGCATCGGTAGGACTGTTTATCTCTTCTGAATAGCCTACTTTCTGAATGGATAAATACAGATACGTTCTGGAAGCTCTTCGAACTAGTGGTTAGCATTTTATTTACCCACTCAAGTATTTCCTAAACAGAAATTCATGAATTTTTTTTACAGAAGCAGATTTCATACATATATCTGCAGAATGCTTCAAATCTTGACCGTGCGGTGCCACTATGACCTTTTTAGAGGTATGAGGACAAGTATGCGGCAGTTTATGAACCAATGTAAGGCACGCTGTCAGAAATTGACCTAAGCAAGGACGGAAGACGTATTAGCCACAGCTACACCAACAACTTAGAGATGAAGGGGCTGGAACGTACAGGGCAAGGTAGTAGCGGCAGTAGACCTATTCTACTATGACTAAAGCGAGCATAGTGCTTATGGCAGTAATTGACTTGGAGGTTTGCATTGCGTGCTGCAAACTAGTGCGACAATCATGAAATGAAACTGAATTCTTTGGAGGGTTGGTATGTACTTCTAAACACTTGGCCATCAGTTTTTACTTATAGCTTGAAATTATTTGCCTTTTTAATTCTTTACCATACATATTGTTCACTAATGCCCGGTGACACCAATCAATTTTAAATCCATGAATAATTGTATGGCCTTATTCATATACATATATTAAACTTAATAATCTGATAAATTTTAAAATTCATTAGGTGGGACTATCTATTATACATTAATAATTTTATCAGCATAAATTAACGAAAAGCAGCCCACAAAATTCGTATCAAATTAATTCAGTCAAAAAAAATTCCTAATCATAATTGCTTTTAAACCCAAAAAAAAAATTAGAAAAAAGTATTAAGTGGATTGCAGACAATACTCTTATTCTACAGCAATGCCCAGCGGGGCAAGAACACCGACATACTTCATAGCATAGCCACCCTGTAGTCAAATGTACTACTTGTAAACTACTTCACAACTAGTATGAACCGCATGCCCAACTAGTCAGCCAACTATATTTTTTCAATGCAATCAACTGGTGTTTTTAACATGGCGATGTCGTACGAGATGGCAATTGTCAGATTTCGGTCAGAAATATACCAGTCTCATACTAGTTCAAAATAGTTCAAAAAGTTTTCATTAAATTAAATTAAATTTTTTAACTTTGCACATTTCAGTCTTTTCTATTTAAATTTTTATAAAAGTAATAATTAAAGCATAAAATTTGAAATTTGGATAGAAATAAAATAAATAAATAATTCATGCAGTTATTAAATATTCTTTACTTTTGTCTATAGTTTGGCTTGTTGATTGATAATTGAAATTGATCAAATAATTATATTCATCGTGTAATAACAAAAAAGTCAAAAATAATTGAAAATGATGAAAAATAATAAAAAAAAAATTATGTAATTGAAATTAATGAAATAATTAACAATTTTTAATTAACTAATAATCATTAAAAAGGCGCTAATATAGGTATTTAGTCATTAAACGGCAATCCAAAAAAAACATGCTTTAATTAATAATCATTATGCTTATCTGTTATAGTTAAATATGTACTCGTTTTAACGATTTACAATATACCCAAATAAAAGTTATAATATTTTATCAACTTTATTGTATTAAACTGTCGAAGTCATCTAAACCGGGCATGAATAAATCATTTTGTACTTGGTACAAGTCTGGTCATTTTTGAACTAGTTCGGTTTCAGTCAGGAAATTCTAGTTGTAAACTAGTATTTTTCCTGACTAGTTTGGGGTTTCACCGCAGGGAACTCAAACACACACACCCGTAGACAACTAAACGAATATCTAAATTCCATTTTTCTTTCTTTCATCCAACCGCGTAATAATACCCCCAACAGCTCATTAATAAATCATTGCCCACAACGAATTTTTTTTTAATATTTTTGCGTGAAAGAAAAAACAAAATATTGAAAATTTGCTTGCCCAACAATTATTCAAGTAATTTCGCTATGCGCGGCAGGTATTGCCACCCGCCCTAAGGTTTTGCGCGACGACAACTGACGGCCCAATTTATTACAGGACTCGATTGTTTTCAGTAAAATGCGACCATTTTGGCTGCAGGTGCGCAGAAAGTCAGACAGACAAACTAGAGAACAGACAGACAGACAGACAGACGACCGCGTAATCTTCAAGTTTGCATCGCATCAACTGCACTTCACGCGCCGATTAAGAAAGTGGCTGGTGGGTGCCGTGGCAACTGCGTAGGCAATTGACGCGTTCCTTCTTCGCTTAACTCACTAAAACTTTTTATCTAGTTTTATCCTCGTCGTTTTTTTTTCCGGTGAAGCCCATGAAATCCACTAAAATCTTTCCATCATCAACTCACGCACTTATCAACGCGCTTATGTTGTTGTGAAACACTCACTCCGGCAGTTTAGCTATCAGGGCACTTCAGCTCTCGCAATTACCTCATCACTCACTCCATTACCCACTCACCCGCTGATTCACTCACTCATGTCTGTCTACCTACATATATCCTCCATTCGCTTCTTCAATAACTTTTTCCTTGGCTTGACTAGTTGTTTTTGCTCTCATAGCTCATTATTCAAGGTTTTTAGCGCTGAATATTGGAAAATTTACGCGTGAATTTGCCCTCGGCATTTATGACGCAAACTTTTTTGCTGGCAGAGTTTTTACAGCGTATAAGCGCGAAAATGTGTGAAAAATTTGTGGTGGGTGAATTATTTAAAATAAAATGAATACATAATTTTACTGAAACGAATGGTGAATGAGGCTTAAAGGCGAAAACAGGGCTTCAATTTAAAGTATATACATGAATGAGGGACTACGTAGGACAGCGACTATATAGGATTAAACTAGTGCAAAAAAAGTGAGGGAAATGAGTGGCTATCTTTTTTGCACACTACAAACTTTAAGAAAGCTTTAGAGCTCCTAAAATTACAGATTACACTTTTTATATAAGCAAATCAACGTGATACATTCAAACCTAAGGACGAGCTTTTAAAACAAAAATTCAGATCTGAATATTCAAATTAGCTTTTCAGAAGCACTAAAAGCTCGAAATATATTGAGATTGCAAAGTGCTACGATTTTTATAAGTGTTCCGAAGAAAAGTCGAAATAAATACTTTGAAGAACTCGAAGATTTTAAAAGAATCGAAATCACAAAGTAGCAACTACTCGGCACGAAAAAACTAAAAAAAAAAACTAAAAAAAAAGCGGAAAACACGAAAAAGTGTCCATGCATAGATCGTAAAAACTACATTAAATGAAAAGAACAAACAAGCCTTGGAGGAAGATTTTTGGTTTCGGCCTAGCTCGACACCAAAATTGTAGTAGCAAATAAGAAGAAAAACCACCCAGACACTCCGGGGGAAACTTTTTCGTCCCCTGTTGGCTTTGGAAAATCACTCTGATTATTGTTTGGGGTGAGGAAATTTATCTTTAGACGCCCAAAAAAAAAAGCCATCTGTGCATGTCACCTAGTCTACTATGCCCTTGTTCATCTGTCTAGGTTTTTTATGTTAGTCATCTTTTACTAGTCAAAAGACATTCCTTACTCTTATCGTCCATATTTTTCAAATTATTTTTAAAAAATAAAATATTACTTATGCTAAATTTTTATGTGCAGATTTTAAGCCACCTAAAAGTAATGTCCATTTTTTTTTGCTGACAATTTAATAAATGGATTCAAAACATAAAATAGCGCATCTTTTATGGTAAGCATGCCGAACTGAAAGCTTCTTTAGTTGTTTGTGTGATTCTTTTAGTTTTCATGTTATCTGTAAAATTATGAATTTTTTTATATATTTTTTTCTCTGTTAAAATTAATCTAATATTAATTTTCATATTTTCACCCTTTTACATTGTTTTATACACACCAACCGCATTCAGAATTTATTGCTGCACCATTTTAAGCTAAATTGAAATGCAGCAAAAAAACAGTCTCCGAACTCAGTTAGTCAACCAGCCAATCAGTCAAGCGTTAATTGTTTGCTCATTGTCTCGTTGGAAAGTTATATACAAAGTTGAGGATTTTTTTTTTTGATTTTTTAGCTTGCATCAAAATTGCGGTTGCAGTTATTTATGTACATATGTTTGTCTGTATGCGCTTTTGTAAACACACGCTGTGTCGTCAAAAGGTCGTTAACGCCACCTTAACCCTTCTGCAATCCAAAATTTTTTTAGAGATCTGTGAAATTTGTTACACTATTTTTTAGTACATCGAAAGCAACACACAGTGAGTGTCAGTCGAAATCGTACAGTAAATGTATCTCACTATTTTGAAAATATTTTGTGTTATTTGCTTCTTATTAACTTTTAATAAAAACATATTTCATACAACAACAAAATCCATAAAACTCAGAGTTTATAACTTTGTAATAATTATAAATATCGGCAAATTTTCATCAAAATTTCACACTTTATTAATAATCTTTGGAATTTTTTGGTTTTAGTGCCCATTCAATTTTAATATAATAAAGTGCAAGTTTGAACTCGCTTAAAAATAGCGTTGATTTTTGGCATTTTTTTGTTGGCGGTGCTGCGTATTTTCTTGCATATAGCAGTACCGTCAACAAAAAAAAAAAATCCATAAATCAACGGTATTTTGTAGTGCCTTTAAATTTGCACTTTATTATACCAAAAATAAATGCGCTATAAAACTGCATAACCAAAAAAATCCTGAATCGAAAGTGTGAAATTTTGATGAAAATTTTACGATTTTTTTCTTCTAATCATCGCAAAGTTAGAAACTTTGAGTTTTATGGATTTCGTTGTAGTATAAACTATATATTTATAGGAAATTAGTAAAATTTAAATAAAACATGTTTTCAAAATATTGAAAAAATTTACTATACGATTTTGACTGACACACACTGTAGCAACACTTGCGCTTTTGTGGTTCGCCGGTTAAAGGGCAAATTGTTGTTATAACTAATAAAAATTAGTGTGGCAAAAATATGTGTTAAAAATTTTATGAGAAAAAAGATGTGGTTAATATGTACACAGGTATGTACATAAAGGGAAGGTGTAGGGAGTGTGTATAAAAAATAATGACCTATGTGGCAAAAGTTCAACGCACTACTACGAAAATGCCAAGCTAAGCAAAAAGTTGCTCAGTTGCCACCAAGCTGTAGTGGCATGAATATAAGAGTATATATATATATACATATATACATATATATGTATGTAGACTGCTATCAGTATGCGTTAGTTGCCTTCTCGACACATTTCAATAACGTAAATTTATTACGTAAACATTTGCATACGCGAGTCTACACACACACACCAACATTTTTTTTCGCCCAACATTTGTGGCGCTTCGCGTAAAATTCAATATTTTTATGAATCTACAGCAAATGCCAGCATTGGAGAGTGAAACTTCATTATACTATATCTATATCTACTACGTTGCACATACATACATACCCGGCTCATCCTCAACATCTGCCTGTATGTATGTAGGTATCTGCTGTTATGTTAGCCAATGCGTCAGTGAGTCATAACGTGCGTCCGTCTATTCGTCAATGCCTCTTCTCTGTTGCACGGCACGGCGCGCCGTTGCCGTAATAATCGTAATGGATTTGCCGATATGAGATTTTATTAATGCATCCATAACCAAGGGTCTAACTTTTTTTCTTTAATATTTTTTTTTTTTACCACATCAACACATTCATATCTTAAATGGCTTACTCTACTCGTAGCGAGAGTGGTCTTTGCATACATACTCACATACGTATGTATGTACGTACAAGTACATAAATACAAACACATGTGCGGTTGAATGAAAGAGCAACTAACTGAATAGCTGAGTTGGCTGTTAGCCACAGTTGCGAGCTGAAGTCCTTTTTGAAAGGCTCTTTTACCCATCCCAACACCTGATAGCTTCCGTTTGGTGTGACTTGGCTTTTTGATCTACTCCTACTCTCATATATACAACTATGTAGTACTAAGAGCACCATAATGGTGTGTAAACCTTTTGAACTGTCGAAATGTAAACTTGCAATGCAAATTTGTATGAGCAGGATTCACTTATGTACAATATGTACTATAGCTAGCTTCAGGTGTGTCTGTGTGTCTGGTTGTCCAAAAGTCCATATGCTCTCGCATACATTTTGCGCCTTAGTCCATTCTGTGTGTTAAAAATATTAACATTGGTATACGTATATTTTCCTATCCTATTCTATTTCTATAATTTACCAAATCCTGCCGAGTTGTTGTGTGCGCACATCATTTCATAATATTTTAATATATTGTACAAAAACATATTAATTCTATTGAGTGCAGAATTACAAGCACATTTGCAACATAATTGAGTGGTTGGGATTATGGTAATGGAGATTTTAGTTAAATAGATATCTACGTTTGAAAGTCGAATTTGTTGTGTAATCAATATTAGTGAGTTTGTTGCGCAAATTTGTAGAGTAAAGGGGAGGCTTTTACGATTTACTGAAAACCTTTTGATCATAGCTTTTCTACATATAATACCAAATTCGTCGTCTGGGTTCACTATGCACATCATATGCAGTCACTGTACATCCAAAAGGAAAGAGATCAAAAATTTTCAACTGAGAATAAAATACATTAGAATTAGAAAAAATATATTTTAGCTCAAACGCACCGTAGTTTTTTGATTCCAATATGGATGTCAAGGTCAACATATAAAATGTTGAATTTTAAGAAAATGTTTAAATATAAGGTATCTGTCATATCTATAGCACGCCATTTCAAAGTGATATTGTGTGTCACTTATGTTTAATTAATTATTTTTAAGAATTTTCAATTAAAATACAATTATTTCTCTAACAAAAGCCATATAAACCCAAGTTTAAAAATTTGTAGAAAACTACAAAAAAATGCAACAAATTTTCACCTAAATTTCAAACTTTGTTCTGGGAAATGTTAGAATTTTTTCGAGTACGCAGTCTTTTTTTTATGTATAAACTACATATAAATTTCATATTAATGGCGCAAATTTTATCAACGACAGTTTTAAAACCCGACAACGACAATTTTTCTCACTTCTTCAATAAAGTTTTGACGTAGAATACGTCTTACCTTAAGGTATGGGGGCTATGTTCAAATGTTGTAGTTGTAATTTTTAGAGCTTCACAAAAACGCTTATTGCACGAGAACTAATAAAGCGATTTCAAAGAAAAGTGTGGCGTTTCAAAGATAAAATTCCACGCCTGTCGACAGATTCATTTTTGTAAATAACCAATTCGGTTTCTGTCGTAAAAACAACGGTAAACATTGCCTTATTTTGGGGTCAATTTTGAGCCTTTAAAGTGCTCTAGCAACTTATTGTTGGCATATATAACTTTCATTTTCGGGATATAGGTTCTTTGGAGCAGTAGAAATATTATCGGGTACAAATTTTATATAAATTTAACAAATTGCATTTTAAGGCAAAAATAAAATTGTTGAAAAAATTTGCTAATTTTTTTCATTACCAAAATGCTCGAAAACCGCTCGAATGATTTTGTTTTTGTTTTCTTTAATCAAAAATTCAAGAGTTTTCCTTTCGTTTGGTATATGGGAAGTATTGGTTGATATCTTCTATATATGTTTATTTTATTCAAATATATGGGCATAAATGATTTTCCATACAAAATCACCTCGTCATCATTTTGCAAACACGTGCATATGTTGGAAGTGTGGGAAGGAGACAAAAAGTATGTATGTGTGCGTAAGTACATATTTCGGTTTTTGATAAACAAATGGACCAATATTTATAACCTAATCACAGCGTATGTACCCGTACATATGTAAATACATACATACGTACATATGTTGATTGCAGTTAATGTGGATCTGGCTCAATTTTTTAGTAATCTAACTATGTATGTCTATACATATATCTCA
>NW_016157251.1:117863-132604 GCF_001687245.7 Rhagoletis zephyria
TATATCTATGAACACATGTATGCATAATACGCGAAAACTTTTTGAAGTGAAACAACACTTGAAAAAGACCAATCCAAGAATAAAAGTAAAGGTCAGTACGTACATAGATAAAGATAAGGATAAAGGCAAAGGTAAAAATAAAAACAAAAACAAAGTTGAGTAAAGATAAAGGCAAAAATGAAGCCCAAGGTATATTTGAACACTTTACTTATATAAGGGGAAAAGGTGAAGGGGAATATGTATATGAAGAATATGATAAACATAAAAATAAAAACAAAGATAAATATAAAGAAAAAGATGCGGATGAGGATACCGATAAAAGTATAGATGAAGATAGAGGAAGAAAGATTAAAATAAAGGTAGTTGTAGAGAAAAGGATATAGATAGAGGAACAGAGACTCAATCTGGGAACTATTTCGGGATTTTAGAGATTTTCGGGATTCTTGGAACTTATCGATATAATAACCGATATTTTGTCGGTTTTGTGATCGATTTTGTTATCGAAATTTTTATCGATATTATTATTGATTTTGCTATCGATATTTTCGGAACTTATCGATATAATGATCAATATTTTTATCGATTTTGTTATCGATATTTTGATTGATTTTGTTATCGACGTTGTTATCGATTTTACTGTCGATTTTATTATCGATTTTGTTATCGATATTTTTATCGATATTTGTATCAGTTTTGTTATCGATATTTTTATCGATGTTGTTATCGATATTTTTATCGATTTTGCTATAGATTTTGTTGTCGATATTTTTATCTATTTTGTCATCAATATTTTTTGCGGTTTTATTACCGTTATTTTTAATCGATTTTTCTATCCATATTATTATCGCTGTTGTTATCGATATTTTTTTCTTAGTGTGTACTTTCGCTTTTGACTTTGTATGCTCTTAACCATACCACGTATTCTACGTTTAAATTTAGCGGCTGTATCTCAGATACAGCCTGCAGACCAAGACGAAGGCGCTGGACTGTTCCTTTTTCTTGCAATTGAACCGTTGGCGACTCTTATTTTTATGAAACAAAACACCCACTAAACTATAGAATTTTCACTTACAATACGGATCATGACTGTCGTGAGAAAATTACACTTGGTATATGCTCGCTATTCAAGTTATCTGTTAAAATGAAAATATTCTCCTTGTCAAGCTTATTAGTTGTATGATAAAATATCCAAAAATGTGAATTTTGGAATTATTTCTCCTTATTATTAAACGTGCGATATGATCATTTCCATAAAAGAAATTTCGAATTGATACCAAAACTCAAAATTTAATAAATATACATACATATGTGCTACATGGCGTATGAGTAACACATTTTTCATGTTAAAGCTTACAGCGCACAGTGGTTCTGCTCCATACATTTTTTGGAAAAAAATAGGAGTGTTCCTAGATCATTGAAATTTTGCACACAGGTTATATGTAAGCTAGTTAAGATATTCCAGAAATGGCGGAAATCGGTCAACCCCTAGGGGTACCTCCCATGGACCTATAAAAAAAGAATTTAAATACAAATTTTAATTTCAGCTCAAAAAAGGAATATATCTTCACGAAACTTGGCGCATAAGTTATTAATATTTACTAATATTGCATTTTTATCGAATCCACTCTATGCCTGTACATTCGTAAACAAAAAAGTGTCACATAGATGTTAACGTTAATATACACGCGTAATCCTAAAAGCATGCTACATTTTGTTACTTTTATTAAAATTTGAAGTGACTTTTCGTCATTTAAATCAAGTTTACGTCGAAAGGGGCAAATATGAGCAAACATTTTTTTCAGGAATCGATAGAAAATATTCCAAACTTTCATTTTATTACAGTTAGAAGATGTAGCACGCTGCAGCACCCAAACTTTTTGTCCATTGAAAGTAGCAAAGATAGCATTTATGAAGTACTATTTTTGCTCGCTTAAATTATTTTTTTTTTAATATTTAGTCGATTGCACTGATTTTTTCTTTATTTAGTCAGGTAGTGCTATATTTTCACAACAAAAACAATATAGATAAAAGTTATAAGAAAAAAATTTAGCTGAAGTTAGCAAAAATTCCAAGCAGTTTTAGTTGAATACAATTTTTCCGACTTCTGAAGCCATTATTTTGTAAAAAAAATTTCAACTTCATGCAAAGTATTTAGTAATGAATTGTTCATATTAATACATTTCTTTATAAGACTGCATCATTAAAATCTGAAAATTAGATATTCAAAAAAATTAATTTTTTCCACGGCCGAACCACTGTGCAGCGGTTTCTTTGCTAGAAATTATGTTACATTTATTCTACCCTGCAGCCGGGCTGTCAAGTTTTCGTGTTCTTTTCTCAGCATTTTCACATGCATATTGCACTCTGATATTGTTGCCATATAAGAAGGTGACATTTTTTTTCGAGAAAAGAAAACGCCATTAGTATCCAGCTCCTAGGGAAAAGGTCAAAAATAAAATTTATATTATTTCGTTTGTGAAAATAGTAGTGTCCAAGGAATTTTGACATCTAAAATTTCATAGCCTGTTGTCTCACTCCTTCCTTATGAAATAATGTAACGGGCATATATCTTTGTTGTAAAATGGGTTGCCTTGTGCCAGGGGCGCACGCAGGAATATATTTTGGGAGGCGTTTATACTTTTAGAGATATATCACCAGAAAATACTGAAAATTCGCTTAAGATAATATGCTCTTTAAAATACATATATGCAAGCTTCGGTTCGAATCCTACTGAAAGAAGTCTGATGAGGAAATGTGGTGATTTCCGATATGGCTATCACTTCTACCATTTTTTTCAAATTATTGTTGCTTTTCCACAATAAGTTTTCATTAAAAAACGGCCTCGAGCTCAATAAAAATGGTTTTTATAAATGCTTAAGTAAAATTAAGAAAATAATTCGATGGAATAATATATTCGGGTATATATTTTGGGCCAAATTGGGAGTAATCGTCACACGAAAAAATTAGCCTGTCCTTAGCAGGCTGTATCCAGTTATACACGTAAATCCCAATTTGTTGTTAGAATATTGCGCTAATATCTCTTTGGCTACCACATTTTCTTGCCACCATTACGATTTAATATTTGCATAACTGAGAAGTGCCCGCATTTAAACACTTCAAGTGGCCTGCTTTTGCGAGTACATATACTATTTTTTCCCACGGCAGAAGATTTTTCGCATTTTAATTGAAATTTATTTGCTTTTTTTATTTTCGTTGTGGAAATGAAGTTGCAATTAGTGCATTCAACAGTTAGAGACAATATTTACAAACTACTTAAAAGTAGTTGTTTTTGCATAATATCAAGTAAAATGAGTAGAATAAAAAGCGTATTCAAATAAGAGCAGCAGAAGTAAAACTGCGGCGCACCGGGGGTGCACAGAGAATGCTACAATAACAGAAACTAACCTAGGCTAAGCTGAGCAAGGGGCTAGAAAAGAGTAACTAGGGCCTTTGGTTGTAGTGGTTGAGGCGACGGAAAGAGGCCGGATGGTTTCGTAAATATATACGAATTTATGTGTATGTAAAGAATGGGTTGCGCTTGTTTGTGCGCTGCACATTTACGCGGTCGCATTCAAAGTGTTGCCGTTGCGGTGCATTTTAATACATACACGTTAACTCCACCGAGCTGGCTGGCCGACACAAACACACACACACACACACAGCGAGGGGAAAATCATAAAAAAGAGAAGAAAAAGCAGCGCATTTAAATGTATAGCCATACAAACAATTCTATAAAGGTCGTCAGCCGGATGCCGAGCTACACAAACAAGCAACCCAATAGACATGCTGTTGGCAGGCAGACAGACATTTCGGAAAATGCGTTGCATATATTTAGGAGCAGCTAACAGCTGGCACGTACGCATGCAAACAAACGTATTTGCCTCCTCCAAAGGAATAAAAGTGATGAAAGCTAAGGGCGGCGGGGAGCGCAGAAACGGTCGCGAGATTCTTAAAACAAATAAACAACGACAGCAACGGCAGAGTACGTGCAGCCTTTGTTGTTGCAGGGATAGCAGATTGCGGATAAGGACGACGACGAGGGCGGCGACAAAGGTGGCCACATGATGCTACTACTTGGCGGTTTCTCTTCAATGCATGCAGGAAGAGTAGGGTGCTGTGTAGGCGTGCGGCTAAAATCCCAGCAAAACTAACTCATTATCGCAGATTTTTTCCGGGGTTTTCATGCTGTTTGTGTGTTGCAGTTTGTGCGCGGTTTTCAAAATCTTTTATATACTTTTTATTATTTTTTGTTTTGTTTTTTTTTTTTTAACAAAGCCGACTACGCAGGAAGTGTGTAGGCGGGGCGGTTGGGTGAAAAAAAACGCGGTTATGAAACCTTTATGTAGTAGAATTTTAATTAAAATTAATTACATTAAGTGCGGCGTACAAGCAAACACTCCGAAAAACAGCAACAAAAGCAAAAGGATAAAAACTTAAATAGTAACAATAACAAATGTGTATTTATGCGGAGGGAAAATGTCGGAAAGCGCCGCTAAGGAACAAACGCGTTGCTTCAACTGCGTACAGTCAAAAGCAATGCGCTGAAAGAGAAGAGGGTGGTAGGTGGTAAATGGTAGAAAAATTGCGGTTGTTGAAGGGCACTAAAGCAAGAAAACTGGTTATAGCTGCTGCTGCAAAGAAGTAAGAGCAGCATGTGGCAAACAAGAGTCACAAGTGCGTAAAGGTTGATAACAAAAAAATAAATAAATTAAAATAAAAATCCCTCTAATATGACTGGAGAGATTTAAAAAAAAAACTAAAAAAAACATGGTTAAGAATCAGCCGTCAGAGCATTCTCTGTTTGATGAAATTATTACACACATACTAATTTGTACGATGATTACTCTTTCAACACACATTTCACAAAAAAATGTTTAGTAGGATGTGAGAGGAAAAGTATATCTTACCCACTGGCTTGCAATCTTCCCTCCAGAGCATTTTGAAGTCAAAAAATTTTCGTCCTTCGCACATTCCAACAAAACTGAAATAGTTTTCTTTATGACTCCTTTAATTATGACCCGATTTAATAAAAGGAATATTTGAAAGCCTTTTTTGCATTAAAAGCAACTTATGACAGCTAAAGTAGAATTCAAACTAGTAGGAATTTAAGTAGTTTGGTTTACTGGTACTGTCGACAGAGGTTTGCCTTTAAAAATATCTTTAAAAGATACAAAAGCTTCTAAAATTGGTTCGAAACGGTCATTGTTGATTTTGATGACTTTCGTCAGAACTTTTCTTTTATCGTAGCACGAAGTTCTGCCAAAGGGAAAAAAATTCGATTTTTTTTCGAAAGTTGCAAAATGAGCCACAAATTTTTATTTTGGTTTTAGGATTTTTTTTTATTTAAAAGTTCTGTAATTGTTTTATAAATTTTTTTCTTTCTATCCCAAAACATCACATTTGAAACGAGACCAGAAACATTTTTGTAAGTACGAGTTTTAGAGATATTCAAAAAAATAATCTAGTATTGTGCATTAGGGCGGGTCGAAAATCTAATTTTTCTCAGATCCCTTGGTAATAGTGAAAATATATTGTATCATGAAGTCAACAACAAGCCTGCAAAATATTAGTATTTTATTTTAGTTGTAAGAGCCCGCGCATCGACCGCAAAGTGACCCACAGCACACTAGTCGAATAAGACCAATTCTTGTTAAAAATTCTGGGATCGGCAAAATGGTTTGGTGCATATTATTAGATAATGAATCCGTTTAAGCAAAATATAAAGTCAAATTTCATTTCTCGCAGCCCTTTAGCTTATCGTTAATCTCAAGATTATCTGTTTTCAATAAAATTTGAATTGTTCTCTTGATAATTGCACTGGATTATACTCAAAAGATGTAAAGAACAGCTTTAATATTGCTGGAGTGCTGGCATGTCGCTGGTTCCAAATATTCTAATATTTTTTTAATATTAGCTATAGTTTGCGAATTTTTGCAAATATAGGGACAATTTCGGTAACTCTAATAGAAAATATATTATTTTCCATCATCGTGGAAAAATTTTGTTTATGCAAATGGGTCTGGAAACACTGAACAGGCACAACCTCTAGAAACACTAATTGGTTTACTTATATTTATGCATACAATATAAAAATTGCAAATATAAGAAAAAAACAAAAACTTTATTCAAAATTTTTTTTGTTTTAAAATAGTTTGTTTATAATCTGAGCGATTTTAATCATATTATTATCAAAAATCGGTAGCATTAAGTCTCGCCTTCAATTTGGTAATTATTATGTACCGATCGAGTAACACTTACCAAAGTTATATGGAAAAATTTAAGTGGATCTCCAGCTTTTTTCTAAAAAAATTTCTCTTAAATTGTATAAATAACTTTTAAATGAAAGAGCCGGATTACGGAAAAGGGTGTCAGGGAGTGACTTTTTTTGGTTCAAGCTAAATGCAAAGCAATATTGTCCAATTGGAGAGCCCTCAAAAGGATTTCCCAGGATATGTTAAATACTATTGCATTTACCTACAGTCACTTTTTCACATCATGGAATTAACTAAAATATTTATGTGTATCTAAACACTTATTGCACGTCCCCTACTTTCATATAACGGCAGAATTAGAGACCGCGAACAATTTTCAAGACTGCATAAATGGACTTAAAATGGGCGTTTCTCACCCTAATTGTATTATGTTAATGTATATAAATACTTATATACTTGAAACTACTATTAACTTATCAAACGATTCGTAATCTTTGAAAATACATGTTTGACTTCATTCACCACAATCTTGAAAACTGACCAAATCGGCCCATGGCCCACTTAATATTATATAAACATCCGAAAACATTAGAACGTTTGAAATATATCTCGTCTCACTTTTTTGAATTTTTCACTTGGTTGCTGAAGCAATGAAAAATTGAAAATTCATAAAGGAAAATTATAGTTTTTGTGAGTTTTATCTTAATACCTTAAAAACGTGTAGACTTATTGAAAAATGATAACTGAACGTGAGATACTAAATTTAATAACCCTTAATTTGATATATCGTCCTATTTATAACAATTAACGCATACCATAGATATTACAAGCCAAAGTTAAATTTTAAAAATTTATACACTTTGATTCAATTGCGCGGGCTAAAGATAAGTTTTAAATTAATCTTTCGTGGCCAATAACAATTGGCTTAGACCTAAGACATCATAATATTACTATTACAATACGGTCAAATGCCTTTTATTTTCCCTCATACAAAATCGACCAGCCTATTGTGCATAGCTTTGGAGATAAAAATTTTATTCGAAAAAAAAAGTTTCTTAAACCAACTTTCATTCTAAAAGAAAAGTTCTCCCCAAAATTCATCCAAATTAAAAATGGCCGATTCCAACTATTGGTCGATTTGTTGTGGATTAAAAGTAATGAGCACAAATCGATTTTGGTTGTTGTTAAGACGATTACAGGAGGATATTTTTATTTTGAATGTTGGCTTTCGCCAATTGCCAAGCGTATTGTCTAAAGCTGACTCGTTTTATGACAATATTTTTTTTTTCAGGATGAATATCAGCTTGAAACATACCTGCAACGTATCTCGAATCTCGACTTGCCGATTCCAAATAATCGAAACTTTGGTGCTGATTATTTGGTCATCAGGGGAATATTTTCGCATGAAGAGAAACTACCTGCAAATGTACCTAAAAGTAGTTGAGAAGTGTGTTATAATTTAAAGAACAAGTTTTTGAGAGAACTTCGGCTAAGAAACTAGAAATATACATCAAAATACCAAACTTTGGACAGAATAAAGGAAAATTCAGCAAATAACGAATATAACGAATATTTTACTAAGAAAGAAACTTCCAAAACTTGCACTTAGTTATACTAAGATTGATTAGGCTATACTGTGAACCAGATTTTTTTTTTTAATTATGATTAAAAGGTTTCAAATTTTCACACAAATTTGCTGAATTTTTCATATTTTTTTCCAAAGTTTAAAATTTTGATTTACCTGGTTTTTTTTTGTATGTAGAATGAGCTCTACACCTATGTATAAAAATTAACTAAGAAATTTACCATGAAAAATATTTTGGATTTCGTAAAAAATCAATGCCCAAATCGTTTCGCCAGTGACTGTAAATAGCAACAGAACAAAAACAAATACTAAAAAAAAATCAAATACGCTCTTTTGCTGGCGCTCCTAAACTTTTCAGTACGCTTTGGTGTCACGCACGTATAAACGCTCTAGAAACCAATTTAAATTCACTTGCCTTTTCTCGGTTACTATTACAAAAGATGCTTCTTGGCTATTACCTTTTCTAGTGATCTATTGTAAAAACGGCCGGCTGGATACTAAGTCATAGTAACAAGATGGAAACAAACAACTTCTTTCAGCAATAGTGACGAAAGAAAACGCACCGTCATTTATCCCTCTCAAGCAGTTTGCACCTGCTGTTGCTGTTGTGCCATTTACTAACATTCGCTTTTCTTTTCTTCGCTATTTACTTTTATTGTTATTAAAATTTATGTTTTATTCAGCGGAGTGCTAGTTGTGGCAACTAATAAAGACATTTAAGCTTGCCATTGTACAGCCGACTTGGGAGCTTCTTTTATGATATTTGGCTCATTTCATCTTTTTAGTAGAAGGGCGTTTTTTTTTTCACCTCTCATTTTCCGCTTATAGCGTTGAGGGCTCAAAACCGTGTAAATTAAATTTTTTCGTATCATTATTTTTTTAACACTTAAGATAAGGAAAAAGTGGTTGCTTAACCCTTTCCGGTCAAATCCGTCCCTGACAAATATACCAATTTTGCCCCTTAATTACAAGGTTCATGAGTTAAAGTCTCATATGGCAGTTTATGTGAAATAACTTAGGTTGTGTTCAAAAAGATATGAATTCATGTGTGCATACATGCAAATCGTTTATGAAATGTAGAAAAGTGCTAACTAAAAATTTTTTCGCAATCCTTAGGCAGGTTTTATCAAAACCCTTCTTTCCTTGCTCTTAGAGCCGTAACTCAAAAACTTACAATCCAAGGAACGTTTCAAAAATCTTTCTTCATAGAATTACCTTGCTTTCGTACTTAATTTTTTTTCTTTGTTTCTCCTGTAAATTAATGTATGTTAGGGCCGTTGTACATTTAAACAACGATGTGTTCAAAGTAGTTACAATTACAATATAAAGTAAAATATACCCGTTTTGATAAACCTTCCCGGTTTTTTTTTGTCTTCAGTAGCTCAAGAAATCAAAAACCTGTTACAATGTTACAAAAAATTAAATCTGCAATATATTGTACTAATGCAGAGAAAGGGTTAACTTAACCGAGGATATCGTTTAAAAGAATGCTGAGCAGAGCTAGAAGGAATGTGACAAGCAACATTTTTAATATTATTAAATTCGTAAACTTATATGTATGTAGAATTAATATTTAATGTACTAGTTGTATGTATATGTTCCATACAAAATCCTAAAAAGCAACTCTGAAATCTTACTACGCTCTTCGAAAGCCCGTCAAATAGTAAAGAGAATGAAAAATACACATATGTATTTGTACTCTAATATTGCCTTACCTTTGGGCTCATATACATACATATGAGTACATACTTTAGCAACGCACGCTCTCTTGTTTGTTTATTTTTGTATAAATATTTGCATTTGTTTGGTATTCATTACAAAAATTTTGCTGTAACTTTCACTTTCATCTCTGGATGCCTGTTTTGATTTACGATAGCAACGTCTTACGTAATTCTTCATGCAAAATGATTGATTACTTTTCGATTCGCAATGCTTGTCTGCTGATTCTAGTGCAAGCTGGAGTGGGATAAATATGAACTTGAATGATTACAGAGCTCTGCGGGGGGCGGATTTCAAAAATGGTTTACAATGATTTCTTGTTTGTGAAGAAGGTATGAGTAAAAGTAATTCGCCTTATTGCTTATGAACTTCCATTGCCATGGACTAAATATGTTGCTGGTAATCGTTGCGAGAGCATGAAAAAGTTGCTGGTAGTATCTGCAGTACATACATTTGTAAATTGTTGTGAATATATTAATTCTTTTTGGTCAGATTATTTTTGCTTCTGGTATCTAGTTTTTACATATGCTATTAAATAATGCCACTTAGCTTCCAACGGCCTGCTCTCCATAGTTCTAAGTTAACAAGGTATGAAGTATCAGAACAGCGGCGTATATTTCCAGAGACCGATAACATCGTGCGACAGTCAATTTTACACACGAAAAAATCAATATATTCACAATGGTCGCCAAATATGGTAAAACTGCGTTTTCAGTTTTTCTCTCTGACGTCAGGTTTTTTTTTTTAAGGACTTTGAAATTTCTAAAATATTATTGAATAAAACAAATTATTCAAAAGAAGCGGTGCATTATAGAATAACAATATGGGTATCAATTAAAAGGAAAAATTTTGTAGAATAGAAAAAAATTTCATTTTTGGGTGCACCAGGACGAATAAGATTTGAAAATGTCCTTTTAAAACTTTATCCTTGAATATCCTTGGAAATTTCACATATTTATTTTTGAAAAAAGTATATATCAATATGACTAATATGTTAACTCCCACATCCTCGAATTTCATCCTTCTAACTTTATTAGGTTTAGATAAAAAAAAATTTACACTTCTCTTTATAAGATATTGATAGTTACAATATACATAAATGAAGAAACTGGAAGAATGAAGATGCTAATTCCTTAACCCCTTTCCTGATCAGAATCAAGATGTGTATAAACAATTATTTCCGTACTCATGAATAAAATTTGGGGTTATTCGAAAAGGGGGCGCGGTACCTCCAGTACAAATTTACTATTTTATACTGCATATTTCTAGAGGTGTTTATGGCCCGCGTACTGCGACTTGGTATTGGGAGATACAATTTTAAACCGCTCAAGATTGAAAATTTTTGGCGGTCCTAAGTCTGAAAGACTGTCGAAAAAGTGTTTATGAAGATAGTGTTGCCTGAACTCCGGTAGTCCAGGACAGTGGCAGAGAAAGTTTTCGACGCTTCCGATTCCCTACTCGGATCGGCAGCTTTGGCATAAGACGTTTGCTGGGGATCCAGTTTTCCTTGAGTGCACTGCCATTTGGCACTGGCCAGTTCCAGCAACAACCATCGTGAGCAGGGCTGCTAACTTGGCTCAAACCGTGCCACTTTTGGCCCTATTTTACTTCAAATCGCACTTAATTTTTCAATTTGGCACGCCAAAATGGCACTTTGAAAAAAAAAATAATATATAAATATTTTTTTCTTAAATCCTTTGCATGCACTTCTTTTTCTCAACTAAAATTTTTTAATTTCTATAGTGTATGCAACTTTCGCATTGGACTTTTGTTTTAGGAATGTATTTCCAATTTTTATGCTAAATGAGAAGAATTAAAAATAATGACACCCTTCTTTGGCTATTATATTTTTCTATTTGGCACATTGTGGCACTTTTTTCTCCTCATCATGGCACTTCATAGCTAAGTATAGTTGGCAGCCCTGATCCTGGGTTCAGCGCATGCGCGGAGAACTGGAACTCAAATTACACGTGTGGTATATTTAGATACCAACTCGTCTCGAATATGTCTACATTCGTTGACTGTTTTTGTTGCAGCCGAGCGGACTTCGACAAACTAAATCACTGCTGCGATAAATTAATGCATTTTTGGAGATGAAGATTTGCCTAAGTCAGCTTGATTGCAATCAACTCATCTGGAAACACACAGCAGTGATCTGGCAATCAGAAAATGTTTACTTAAAAAATCTTATACTTTCTCAGATATTTAATATGTATGACACTATTTTTCGTTCATCGCAGAAAAAATTAAAAAACAAAAAAATGTTGTTGCTTATGTCAACTTTATCATTGTCATTTAGGGTATTGCTCCTTTCGTAATAACTAATCTAAATAATTGGATGTTCGATTTACTCCTCCGCGTATTCAATGAACTAGAAATTCCATACATGAGTATTTATTAAATAAATTGCATTTAAATAAAGTTAAGAAGAGCTCAATATAATGTTAAAAAAAAATTACATAATCATAAATATAAACAAATGTATAGTACAATTATGCCTGTGCAATGGTCATAAATTTGCAACAAAATTAACAACCTGTGAAACTGAAATAGGTAGTGACCTTAATTTATTAACTTAACAAACAGAAAACGATTTTTTTTTTGTTCGAATAGTACAAATAGGTATTAAAAATTTACATACATAAGAATAAAGTTTGTTTACAATATGCACAAATTAAAAATGTGCCAGTTGTATAAAATATTTCCATATTTTTATTTTTCAAACATTTAGTGATATACCAAATTGGCTACAGATGGATAAAAAAGTAAATCTATTGTATATACATACATATCTATCAATGCGTAGGTACACATAGTCGTTTAAAGTACAAAACCGCGCATGTGAGGTTGCATAGATTATTTTCTAGAGAGCGAATACACTCATATTTTAAAATGGTTATCTTTTTAATAAAGCAAACGCATTTCTGGCTAGTATATTTCAGGACGAATGGATGAGGATCGAGCCAAGAGCTTGTGTGAGCAAATCCAATTTTTGGCAGTCAATGTCAGTTACGCGGGTTTGCAGAATGACGATACACGGTTTTGTACTTTAAACGACGATATACATAAATATAACAATAATGTCACAAAAAAATTTTAAAACTTTTTCTACCCACTTTTTGTGCTTTATTAAAATCTAGTTCACACAATAAAGTCCATTCGCAGTGGCATAGTCACATTCTTCTATTCATTCTTTTTGTTATAAAAGAAGCTTGCTGTGTTAGTACTTTGTCGCAAGTTAGTGTGAGTGAATGAGTAAGCACAATATGGCGAGTGGAAAACAAATTCAAAAATTTAACTACAATAATACAAACGCAAAACGTTAACAAAAAAAAAAACGTTCAGCAATTTGACAAATATTAAAAAGTTTTAACAACATTTTTTTCTGAGCAATTAACTACCGCTTTCGCGTTGTTACAAATTAAAAACTTTCCGACATGTGTAGTCTGAAAGTGTGTGGTGGCGGTTGAAGCGAGTGGAGAGCGAGTGGCAGTTGGGAGTTTGGTCGGACGCAGCGACTAGTGAATGATGTACAAATAAACATGGCAGGGAGTGTGTTAAATAAAAAAGTCACAAAGTTTGTTGGTGAAGTTTTTTGGCAAAACGTAAAAAAAAAATAATTTTGTAGAGCAGGGGGGCAGGGAAAACACGGCGGGCGTACTTTTTATTGAATGAATGTAACAAAATATCAAAATGACAAACTGGCGAGTGAACGAGCTGGCATAACTACTGGAGTACTAAAGTTGAAGTGGCTGCAAAGTGAGCGATGTGAGTTGAAGTCCGCTTATTGTGAGTTACATAGACTACAATGAAGAACGTCTCTTTGTGCATAATTTTAAATTGTATAACTTATAAATAGGCATGGGTTGTTTGAAACTTACCCAACACCCTAACGTTCCACCCTATTGCCAGCAGATTAAAGTTCGTCAAAAATTATTAAACTTTTGCTAAGGAAGTATTTCCACAATTCCAGTAGAAGTATAAAAAAAAATACTGCCGAATATAGGTGTCACCGAAAAATTAAAAAGATGACTCCTTTCCTTGCAAAAATTAAGGCTCAGAGGTCTACGGCAACTCTTTTTTTTTTTAGTTTGCAAGGCGGTATGGTCTAACGTATGAAATAGAATAGGCCAATTCTGGCAACTGTCTTTCAACTCAACGCAGTCTTCCGTAAGACAGTCGTCAATTCTGGCAACTATCTTGAAAGCTCTGTACTGTCTTTCGAAATACCAATTGAAAGATCTTCTAACGAAGAGGTCTTATCGCTATACTTTTGGTCTTTTAGCAACAAGTTTTTTAAAAATTAAATTAAATTAAAGTAATATATACATTTTTCTTTTTAAAACAATAAAAACGATTAAGTAAAAAAAAAAATAATAAATAAAATGAAAATAAAGCAAAAATAAGTAGAAATATGAAACATTTAATTGGAAAAACATTTAATAAAAAAAGAAGAAATCAGTAATTAATAGTTTTATTTTTTAAACAAAATCTAAAAATCAATTAAAAAAAAATTAAATGAGATCATAATAATTAATTGAAATTAAAACATATATTTTCTTTTAAAAATAATATAAAATCTAAAAGGTAAAAGAAAGAAGAAATAAACTAAATAAGTTTCAAGCAATTAAATAAAATCTTAAAAAGTATTTTTCGTTTTAAACCATAAAGTCTAAAAATTAAAAAGAAGTAAACTAAAAAAAAAAATATTAAAAAAGAAAGAATAAAACAAAATTTAAAAAAATATTCTCCTTATAAAAAAACATCTAAAATGAGAATAAAATTAAACTAAGAACAAAACTTTATAAAAAGATGCATAAAATAAGTTTCTAAAAATTAAGTGAAATTAAAAAATATACATATATAGGTACCTCTAAAAGATCTAAAAAAAAACATGTTTATTAAAACTGAAAAAATTTAATTAAAACAAGTAAGAAAGTCTAAGTTCGGGCGGAGCCGAACATTAAATACCCGGCGCAAGTATTAAATATGTTTTTTCACCCTTCCGAAACTTTCCGCTAGATGGTAAGCCGAGGTGTATCAATTTTGAGTAAATTAGCGTCCTTCAATTTCGAAATATTGAAGTTTCAAGCATTTCTTAAATTTACCGTTATATGAGAATCGGCCGTTATTTTAGTCCGATTTCAATAATTTTCAACGTTTTGCTTACACGTGGCAAGTACAATAACCATACCGAGTTTGGTACAAATTGGTAGAACGGTTAC
>NW_016157251.1:134210-243799 GCF_001687245.7 Rhagoletis zephyria
AAATTCCTTTGCCTATGTCTTCACTCTCCTGCATCAGTACGAACAACCGCGCAAGTTGCCTTTTGTTGCTTATAATTTTTGATCTGTAATTCAGACACATACATGCATATGTATATTTCACAATTTTTTACAACTTCCATTTCAATTGACTTACTTTTTATTCATTATAGTACCACTTTCTTATGTAAATTTTATAAACGCAAACTCCAACGACTAAAAAACAGCAATAGAAGAATGAGCGATTAAAAAGTATTCACAGTCGCTAATTGAGCGACTAAGCGACACTCGCAATAGCATCGCTAATCGATAATCGCTTAATAGTCGTTTATCTACTGCCAGTCGACATTCGCAATAGGGGTGTTAATTTATTTTATCAATTAAAAATTTCAAACAGGTGGCAACTTTCCACAAAAATATTTTCGGCTGTAAACCTTCTTAAACCTCTGTTATTTGACAGCCGTATTACAATGTTTGCTTTATCTTATCAATTTACTTGAACTGCAATTTTTAAACAGTTAAAAGATTTTGAAAATTTAGAGGTTTTCGGACGAAATTTATAAAAACTATTGAAATTTCTTTTTTTTACTTTGACAAATTTTCACATTTCCTTAAGTAGCTTTTAAAACTTATCCGTCCTTTAAACGCAAATTTTATTGGCAAAAATGTTATTGTAGGGCAGGTAAATTTTAAAAACCTACTTGGGAAAACGGCCCTAAGTGTATTCGAGTCTTTATTTTAGGTAATTATTGATCTTATTTTTTTTTAATTAAAAACAAAGAAAATAAGTTTTTATCAATATCCTTTAAAATAAATGAATAACCTACCACACCTGCATAAGTAAATATAACCAATAATCACCCACACACTTTTACTCGATCCATGCAAAGAAACTTTTAAAATTATTGACTCTAACGCTTCAGTAACTAAATTTTCAGCTTCCCAGTTTAGCTTGCAACCGCAATTCAAATTCGGCTCAGTGTCACAGCGGCAACCACAGCACTCATTAAAACATTTGGTTTCAAGTATGAAGAACTAACAAAGCAACCAAAGATGTCAAACAAATGTAAACAAGGGAGAAAGATAACCCCTAGACTTCAGGTTTAAGACCGACCTCTTCCGTCACTCGTGCAGCCAGTGGCGGATTTATCGTACAGGCAACATAGGCTGAAGCCTAGGGCGGCAGAATTAAGGGGCGGCAAAATTTAAGACAGCTAAATTAAAAGAAAAAAATTTATTTGGATTCAGCTGCACTTGAAATTGTGTTTGTGTCTGTAAAATATTATTAATGATTCATCTCATTCAATACAATTCAAAATTAGAATTACGCTGCGAATTTTTCCTTAGTATAGCAGTCGTTGAAATTTCCATTNGCAGCAGCTATGTATATCACATATGCTCAAGTACACAACGCCTTTTGAAGCTGAGACTGCTCGCAGTGACTTTGGCTCATCGCTCAAAGAGCATGCTCTCACTCCACTCCCTCGTCCTCGTTGTGCTATAAGAAGAGTTTATAAAATTAACATTGTCATGCGACAAGCTACTCCAAAAAGCTGCTCCCTACACTTAAGCCGTAAAACCACCTACGCCAATACAAACAACAAAACAACAACTCTATTGCAACTAACAGTCGACAAGTCAACCACCTGCCGTCAGCCGAAAAGTGACAAAGTCTGGCATATCCAACAACACTCATCAGTCCGTCCGTTTGTGCTCCCCTCGTTGGCTGCTCGCTCCATCCACAAATCCTTCTGGCTTTGAGTTTGCCGCGCTGTTGTTTTTGCCAATGTTGTTGTTGTTGTTGACATTGTTGGCATTTGTCGTTACAAACTTAATTAATGTTATGCTTCTAAGCACTTGACTTATACTGAAACAACAGCAACAACAACAGCGAAAACAATAAGAAAAATAACATCGTGAACGTCAGCAGGCAGTGTCATTGTATGCATTTTACCTGTCACCCAGTTGACAGTTGGTGAGTGTAAACGAGCTTATGCGTGCGGCATTCTCGATCTCCCTTTGGTATGCGAATTTTTGCACTTCTCGCTACTCTGCTTGCTGTCAAATTCAGCTGACGTTTGGTGTTTTTACGACGCTCGTTGTCAACTCGTTTGCCGTTTAAACTGCCGATTGTTGCTGCTATTGTTCAGCATGCGTTTGCATGTGATTTTATGCAACATGGATGTGCGTATGTACTTACATATGTGTTTATGAGGAACGCCGGTGCGTCAGTTGGCAATGTCATGCTTGGAGCACTGCTCTTTGTCCTCCTCGTTGACCTTTTCTACTCGCTTGTTAGTCCCGCCAACTGAAATCACTTCATACTCATATTTGGTAGTTTTATATTTTGTTTGCTCTCATGGCATCACTGTTCGTTGGCTGTAGAATTATTGTTCTCCTCAGCGCTATGTATACAAACATACATACATATGTACATATTTATATACATACGAACGCATGTATGTAGGTATTTTGTGTTAATCTATCCTAAACCCGAGTGAAAATTGCAGCGCCAGCATCCTGCTTGTACTCCTTCGCAGCTGTCCTCGTCCTCTAAAGACTGTTGTATTGCATCAGCTGCTGCTACTGCGAATATAATTTGATTTGCCATCGCAAATTAGTGTCAACAATGGCGTATCAATCACAAAATGTCTGGATCACGACTAAATGTTGCTTAATGACTTGGTGAGAATCCTAGTGGGAGGGATTGCTGACTACTCTAATTCACGAAAACTACTTTATTCTGAGAGCAATTGAAGAAAAATTACGCCAAAAATATTATAGATATATAATCGAGAAAGCCTCCTTTAATAACGTAATTTTAAACGGTCATTCGAAATTTGGTATTTTTGTATTAGATATATAAACCATAACACCAATTGTTCTGTTACTTAAATTTCATTTGATCTGCACATCTCTTAAACTATCACCTCATTACTCCTATAACAAAGTAAACTATATTCATAACCCTTCACATGCCCACCAAATTCCTTCGACTCACCTCGGTATCACTCTTCCAGCATAGCTTATTTGAGAAGTTTTGCTTGTTTAGCCTCTTAATTTGTACAACTCCAGTTCTATTTGCCTTTTTATCTTGTCTTAATATAGATGTTGCAATTGCATTTTCCTTCTAAGTTTACTTGCTTCAGCATTTATTCACCGCTCGCTAGAATTTGTTGCACACACAATTTTATTGCCTGTTTTCAGGCGCTTTACCATGAAGTTGAAGTTGGTGTAATAATTTACTTAGCGCTAGTTTTTCGTTTTGCGTGCTGGCAAATTACATAAATGAGGCCAGGTTAGAAAGTTGGCGAAGAAAGTGCCAGAATAGAGTGAAAGAGGCTATGCGTATGCAGTCAGAAGAGATAAGACAACTAAAATAGCAACTTAAGCGTATTTGATTTGCAGGTAAAGATAACAAGAAAATGTTTTATTTTTTTTTTTTGCAGTTTTTAATTATGCTGATTGGCGGGTTGTTGGTTGGGGAAATTAAGACGATTTGTGTTTTTCATTGAAAATATTTAGCATTACTTTAATAACAAGCATATAAATATTAAATATAATAAAGAGACTGCAGTCATCAAAAATACCAAATAAAATCTTTTCTTTTCAGATTCGACTAAATTGACGTGTGTGTGGTACCTAAAATATTTATTGTGAACAGTAAGTTTGTTTTTCGTCGTACTTCTGCCTCTGCAAATGCAAAACTAAATACTGAATAGTGAGCGCAAAAAACTTTCTTTATTGATGTACTAAACAGTCAACAGATAAAACTATGAATTACCAAAAAGGTAAGTCTACTTCTACATATTATATTAAAAAACTGAAAATGTCGTACCGTGTAGTGCCCAGATTTGCCTATTGAACCCCTTCGGCTTTCGTCAATTCTTTGGACCTCTCGGTCGTCAAGGGTTAAATATTATTTTTTACAAATTTGTGGGCATGCCAATCAAAAGCAAAACAGGCATTTCGACCGCAGTGCGATGCTAGACCAGCAAATTGAACTTCTTAAAGTGTGCTATCTGAGGTACCTTAGTTTCATTTAGCATTTTCGTAATTCTAGACCGCACTTTTGCAATTCTCAAATGGCATATGAAGTACTTGGTTGTAGTTGCTATTTGCAGACTTCCTCAATTATTTTATATTGATGAGCGAGCCAAGCTCTCCCTGTTCGCCAATGATCTCAAGTCACATCTGTCTTCTGGATATTCCTGACAAACAATAAAGCGTACCTGAATAATATTTATCTTACCAAGAAAAATTCAAAATTTTTCCTCGGTTTATCTATTTTCTTAATATAATCCTATAACTAAGCTTTGAAAGGAATCAGCGGAAGCAATGTCTTAAGTGCGATTCTTTTACAAGAGTTTTCAACTGCAAAGGCTCTGTCATTTTAAGCTTTCTAGGCATTTTAATAAGTACTTAGTTACAGCTGCAAAAAGCTGCGGAGGTGTCGTGCCGTTGGCTGGCTCCAATCTACACGAACTGCGTACGATACGGGTATATTCCCAAGGGTTTCAGGGTCGTCAAGGTGATGTTCATCCCGAAGGCAGGAAGGAACTCTCATGTTGCCCCCAAGCACTTCAGGCCAATCAGTCTCTCATCGTTTTTACGGAACACTTTGGAGAGGCTGGTTGACATGCACATAAGGAGCGGGATTCCTCGAGATCGCCTATCAAGAAATCAGCATGCTCATTGTAATATTCTAAATTAACAGAAAATGTGCTCAAAGCATCATAAATTCCCGATTAAGGGCTCGTCTGATTTTTTGCATATTCTTGTAAGCTCAAAAGTTTAATTCAAGGTTTCTAAACTCACTTTTAATTAAAAAGAGAGTATTTTGGGAGCGCTTATTGCATACTCGCTAACTGCCAGAAATTATACTGTAGCTACTTGCATAAAAATGGAAAAAGACGCTACTGCATACGAATAAAAATTATAGGATTTCCGCTTTCAAATGCTGAACCCCCTACACTTTTATTTTTTGCTTTTTTTTTGCTGCCAACACCTCGTTAATTGCTAAAAATTTTTTGTTAATTTAATAACTGACCTCCTGTAAACGTCGTTTACCCACTTTTACGCTTCTATTTCTAAACGAACCGAAAATTACGCTTTTTTTTCCACATTTGCAAAAACTTACTCTACTGTAAGGGATTTATATTTGTTGTTAAATTATAGGTTTAAACAAAAACTTTATATTTTATTCCCACAAAAATAGCACATATCCCCAAAAACTTGTTTGTAACTGCGGTACCTTCGGCTTGAAATTATTACACTATAGTAAAAAAACCTACACTGAATACGCAGCTGCCTATTAAAAAGGCTGCGTCCAAAAAAGTGAGCAACTCTTGAAAAAAAAAACGTTCGGTTGTGCACTTGTAGTTCACATCCACAATTTGTCTGTTTGTTTAACCCCCCCATTTGGAAACCTTGAACCGTAAAAATATTATTTTACACGAAAAACATAAACTTGTGCGCAAATGGGCGAGTCAATGCAAAATCATAAATAAACAAGTGGCGGAAATTTTAAAAAGTATAAAAATTAATACACGTACGGCTACATATGCGTATGTATGTATGTATGTATGTATGTATTCGCATATGAGCGCATAAATACAATAACGTGTAATATTCGAGAGTAGCGCAGCGCCGGAAATGGCACAAAAAATAAATGCAGTTGTGCGACAAAACGCAATCTGTTCACCAGCAGTGACTTTTGCACAATTTTTTCACACTTACGCCATTTTTTGCGCTCATTTCACTTACAACATTGTGCACATATGTATGTATGTATGCACCTGACCTGAACTTGTAGCTGGCACTGGCTATGGGTTTGCAGTTGGCCACTTATATTGACATATTAATTCGTTACGCCATATTGGCCATCAGCCGCTATTGACTATTGTTGTTTTTGTGTTTTTCTTATTTGCCACTACATATTCCCTCTACTAATTGTAATTGTTGTTGTCATGGCATCATGTTGCATTTCAGTGATTTAACATGCGATTTCGCCTCATCGAAAAGCACTTTTGGGGCAGTGGCGAAGTGTGAGTGACGTGGGAAGCTGACATTTTTTCACTGCTCTATTTACAGTTGCAGTCAAATGTGACAGACTGTAAATTGACCAGTTGTTGGTGGACGGAAAATATTAAAATATAATGTAAATAATAAAAATTGACATAAAAGTATTTTGTTTGAATTAAATCCTGTAGAAAAAGTTTCGCGCTAGCTTGAGTTGAATTGATCGGGAAGTAATGCTGAAAAATTTAATGAATGCTGCTAAAGTTAAAGTTGAAGGGGATAAAATTTTTTTAAATTTTTGAAGTCAGCTTATACATTTCTAAACCACATATGCTGCAGAATCGTAACGAAAAATATGACGCTTTCGATGCAGATCTCTTTCGTGTAGATCTCTTTTGCTTCTATTTCAGCAAAAGGTGCTCAATAACTTTATTTGTCTTCCACCGGTGTAAAATAAGAATGGAGATATGGATTTGTCCCAGTCTCTAGTTATGTGCCCCTGCACGGTCTGCAAAGGGAGGCGGAGCCAAAAAGGCCGCATGTGCTTTCCAATCTAATGTTTCATAGCGAGTCAAAACCACTTTTTAAAGAGGCCAGTGAGGTTTTAGACATGGAGCAATGGATGTGGAATGCGGCGGTAGAACCGTTTCACGACATTAGGGTCTAGGTAACCAGAGTTATTTAACATCATTTTACAACTTTCGCAAGTCGTTTTATACATTTGGAGTACATCATTATTCTTCAGGACGCAAAGGCTTGGTATTCGGGATGTGAACGCATCTAACAAAATTAATAGAAAATAAATGAATGAAAATACAAAGAAGGCACATTGAACCCAGTTAAGGGCCGACGTTTGGAATGCTCGTTAGTAAAAAGTGCCGAAATAAAAGTATATGAGTTTAAAACTTTCCAAAGCCATGCCTTTCCTAGAAAAGTTGTAAAGTCGACGTACGTAGTGAATCCATTCTCGATATAGAAAATGCCGTTCAAGCCTAGAAACGGCAAGAAATCAATAAACGTATTCTTTAAAAACTTAGAAGACGGTTTGGTCCGAACAAGGAAAAAAGAAGCCACGAAGGAATCTGCGTGTGAACTAGAAGAGTGGAGAAGTGTTTGAAGAAAAAATAAAGTAATCTAAGCAGGCCTATGTATTAATAACCAGTTACGTTTGTTGTGCCTAAAAGCATGCACTATAAAATCGAATCAAATACGAAGAATACAGATGCACTTCTCAAATGTCACATAGCACGACTCATTCAAGTAATAAGTTGTTGGCGTCCTAAATTATGCTTAGCTGGTGAATGGGAAAAAATATATAAAGTAGTGAGTAGACACTGTGACCCATGGTAATCAACTATTACCACCCATGCATAATTGTAAGCTATATCCGGAAACATTGTCCGAAGAATGCATCAGACAAGGCCTAGCATACTTTGACGTGCTATCAAATCATAATTTAAGAACATTTTATTACTTGGCAGTTGAGAAGTGCATGTGCAAAAAATTTCATAAATTTAATGAAGGAGTTTTTTCTCATACAACGGAACATAGCATGCAGTTAGGCGCTTGGTGTTAGTAGTCGCACCTAAATATAATGAAAAAAAGAGTCTTAAAAACGCTTACTAGCGGTATATAAGCGTTATTATTAGTCAAATAAATCGCAGCCTAGGCTTATCATCTTAGTTGGAAAAGCTTTCCTTCTGAGACTTGATGTGTTTCTGTGCGCTGTGGTAAAATAAAAGCTTCAGTAGAATTTGAACTCTCTGAAATCTATGATTTTTTTATCTTTCTTTTATTAGCTTGGGAAGTAATTATGTAAAATTGATGCGCCTAAAAGATGCAGCGATTTCCGTTCTCAACCATACATACCTGATCACAGAACGAATGGGATTTCTTTAAATTTCCATTCTTAAAGTAACCTGATGACAGTACAAATGTAAATTATAAAAGCGAGTTTTTAGTTTTTTAAACTACATTCTTTTTGCATCTACTTACTTTAGTTTCCTGAACGTAGTCCGAGCAAAAAAATATTCAGTACATCAATTTTAAATTTACTCTGCTGTGCTTTAAACCCATACACGCAGTCTAAAGTTCTCGTTTGCTTGCCAAACAAAATATTTATTTTTAGCATTCCGCACACATACTTATATGACTGCAAATCATTTCAAATTAATTTAATTCAATCAAGTTTCGGAAAAAAATGTAGTGAAGAGGAATTTGGCTTTTGTTTGTTCGTAGTTGTTGTCAGCGCTTTTGCAACATTGCGGAATTTCTCTCTATGACAGTTTTTGTCATAACATCCAAATGCATGCAATTCTCGTTGAGCCTACGTGATGTGGGCTAGCAAAAAGCAAGCGAAAAATTCAAAAAAAAAAAACAAAAACAAAAGAGAAAATCTTTGTTCATAGTCAAAGCTCTTCTCACGTTGTTGATTTCGCTTTTCATTGCCATTCCTTTTTCAAGTTTTTTCTCCTCTTTTATATTTTCCGGTTGGCAGTGAAATTGAATATTTGCCAGATTTGCTGCGGAGGCTATCAGATATACATATATATGTATGTACATGTAAACTATAAATATGTGTATACCAGACAAGTTCTATAAAATTCTGAGAAATGCTTGTAGAATCGTTGCGTCGAGACCATGACTAGACAATTTAATTAAGGCGAGTGTCGGTTCTCTGGTTATGTAGTTTACGCGAAGATCAAGGCTTGTTTGTTGTTAATTTTTCTATGGCTTCGGTAATCTTTGATCAAAGAATTTAAGCGAAATCCATATAGTTTTATTTTTTTTTAAGTAAACTTTTTTATAAAGCTTTGCCAACATACTATTTATTCAGTAGAGATTCTTGAAAGTCAAAAAAGTTCAAGGACAAAAAGTGAGTCTGCTTGTTGCTGACCGTCTCATTTGGGTCCCATATTGCTAGGTCGGCATTGTTCCGTAATTTAATTTAGAAGTTTTCTAGATATGGGCACTACTTTAAAACAAGTTGATCGGAAAGTCTGAATGAAAAATCTCTGGTACTAGAGTTCAACATAATTTTTAAGTCTCTGTCAGCAGTTTATCTACAGTCATTCTGCTATAGTAGGTACTAGCCTATTTTGTTTTATAGTAAGTAGGTTACATAATGGCAGGAATTTTGCTTAAACTAGCTCCAGCAGTGACAAGAATCTTATGGCCTTAAAATTACTTCAAAATATGTCAAGTCAAGTGTTGTGGTTGCTTAATCGTTTATCGATAAGAGCAACTGTAACCAGTCAAGCGTGAAGTCTCAATGCAAACTTACATATAAACGTAAACACAATTGCTTACCCGTTAGGTAATTTAAGTGAATTTATAATGTTTTGTTACTACTTACAGATTGAACAAAATTGAAAACTGAATTAACTCAATTAGTTGAAAGCCCCGTTTACCATTCGATAGGACTCGCTTTCTGTGCCAGATTATATTACAATTTTTCACTCACAGGGTCTATCCTAGACAAGCTAATGCAAGCTTCCGAGTTTATTCCTGTCGTGAAAAAGGTTATCATAAAAACATGTGCTACGGAAATGTGGCATAAAACTGTTTCCTTCCAGTTAGACTGACTCACATCTTAAATTGGAGGTGAAGCCTACTTTTGTTCAAACTTCCACATGTCGGCCAGAAAATCAAAAAATTTTGAAATTTTTTAAAATTACCTTCAGCGGCTCGTCACACCCCATACACAACACAGCGAAGCGATATTTCGCTTGGTTTGTCAAGCCGCTTGTGTGGTGTATTTCGCTCTTAAGCGTAGTTTCCCAGTACGTTTTGTTAACGAAAAATTGAATCAGAAAGTTTTCAGAAAAATAGCCGAAAACGTATGCTTTTCATTTTAGGTACTTTTGTAGACCTAATCCGCGATTCATCCAAGTTTCTTCCCGTTTTTGGATTAATCGGACCACCTTTCCTTTAAAAATTATAGTAATATAAAAAAAAAATGAAAAACTACTCCGACGAATTGATAACCTTATCCTTTTTGTGAAGTCGGTTAAAACCAAGTACACCAGCAAGCTTTCAGCGTCACATGGCGAGAGTGTAAAATGGTCAAAGCTCCCAATAAACTTAAAGGAAGTAATGAATTTTTCAAAACAATTTCAGGCCTCACATTAAAGCAAAATGAGTTTAAAGTTTGCATTGTGTTTTCTTGTTTTCGTAGACGTTTGAAGAGAAGGGGTGCCGCGAAATTTTTTTTTAGCACAACAAGGCTGCCGCAGTGAAAAAAGTTTGGGAACCCCTGGTGTATAAGATACACTCAGGCTCAGGGTCCACTGTGATGCCGCAAGTGGAGTTAAGAACTCCTAAATAATCCCTCCTAAAAGCTACTTGAACCTCGCAGAAATTTTTAAAGACTGGCTTGTTGGTGAGGATGTAGACGTCAGCATAGAATATCATATCGCACTTTACCACTTTTATGGTCCTGTCGATTGCCGTCAGTTTCGCCTAAAAAAGCGCTACAGTAAAAAATCTCTAAATGGATAACGTATGACTCTAAAAATATGCAACGCGAAAGCCGGGGAGTTCAGTATAAAATCGTAAGCTTTCAGAATTACTAAAACGGTCGGAAAATACTACAGGTCGTTTTGGCAGTCATTTGCACAATTTTGTCGCCAACAAAAATCCCACTACCAAGCCATAAGCTCATAAATTTGTTGCTAGTACTGTTGTTGTCCTGCATGTTGCATGTAATGTAAAATTGTAAAATTTCCGAACGCTTACGCATACGCAGTGGTTTCAATTAACGTATAAATTAAAAACTAACACGAGCTACCAGCAGACTGGAATATGCAGCAGCATCAGATCAATGGGCACATCCTCACACAACTGTAAATGTATCGATACTTATGAACACCAATTTTGCACCAAATGAGCTCAACTAGATATTGCGTAAAAGCATTTGGCTACAGCTGAGCCTGAAGCTGGTCGGCCATTTGACTGACCGATTGACCAATTGAAGGCTTTGCTAGAGTCCTGTTTTAGCCAGCTTCGGTTGCAACAACCAGCTTTGCTCTGCTTGTGGTCCTAAATGCAGTCATTTTAATGCCACCAACAAGGTTGCCTTCAATTTTTGGGGTTGGCGTTAAATTGGTTTGTGCATTCGCTAAATTTCACCGGCCAACAGTCTGCTGCACTCTCTTCTCTTAGTTGCATGTATTGGTTACCACATAAAATGCCCACACAGCTGCTAAACGAAAATCAGCCTAAACGAATTGCTGGCGAATAGGCAGCAGCAGTAGCAGTGGAGCTAAAAATTATAGTCCAAATTGCTGGTTTTACTCTGCCACGCCATTTGGTATTACCGACATCGTTTTGTATGTATTTTAGCAGCACATTATTATCTCAAATAGGCTGAGTTTCCAATCTACAAAGTATATATGTGTAGGCTTTGCTAAATATGCGCCATAAATTGTGGGTTTGACCGCCCATTTCGGTCATTAGAGGCTTAAGATTTTGTCAGATTTGTGCGCCAATTTGTGGAAATAATTTTAATGAAAATAATTCACTACATTAAGTGTGTGTCGAGTGAAAAGATTATGCAAAGTACTCGTTGCACTAATTTGTTTTATGGTTGTCGGCTGGATGCGTTTTGACTTGAATAATTTACATATTTAAGTAAATTACGGCTGACTTCCAAAACGTTACAATACAATGTTAGGGAACTGTTAGTATACTGCGTTATTCAAACTGTTTGCATATGCAGAGTGGCGACACATTGCAACCATATACATTGCATATTTTAAATATTCACTATAGCAATGAACAATTTTTCTGAATTTTCCATTTTCAAATCACCAATGGTAACCAATAACAAACAAAGCATCAGCTTTCTTTCTGATGCGCTGATTGCCTAGCGATGCGTTTCGATAACATTTCGGATGCGTTTTGGAAAATCGTACGTTGTCAATAGTTTGTAGTTCGGCGTTATGGAACATTATACTTTGTACGAATGCAAAGCAATTGACGTTTTGGAAGTCAGCCTACCTGTGGATTGCTGTTGAACTATTTTATTTTCATGTTAATAAATTTGTGCATGTTGAATTAGTGCTTTGGATACACATACATACCTATATATCCTATATATATATATATATATATCCTATATATAGGATGATGCAGATTTTCGAGAGCAATTTTCTGTGATATGTTTGTGTTATGCTAGTTTCTTTATATTTTTTTCAGGTTAGTATAGAGCGGTACTCAGTTTAACCGTAAAAGTGATCCAAGCTGCACAGTTTGATGACAATTTAAAAAAAAAATCCTCACGAGCGATGCGTTAAGAAGAAAAACTGTAGCCTCTGCAAGGGAGAAGAACGCACTTGGGAAACTGATTACAGCTTCATTATTAACATACTGCTAAGATATGTATTTTGTCGATTGATAGGTTATAATCGGCTTAAAATATATTGAAGTCAAAGATTCAAAGGTTATCCCACCATCAGCTGCTGCGATGTTTCTATAGACATTATAAGAATATTATAAATTTTTGGAAAATGGGCGTAGCCACGGCCACTTATGGTTACATGTATATATCCTGGTAACCGCTGCACCAATCTCTTCCCAACTTGGCACAGTTGTTCGCCTTCGCACAACATATTAAATGGCCGAAAATTTTTAAAATCCGAGAATAACCACGCCCACATCCCATATAACGGTAATTTTCAGAAATACGAAAACTGCGATATTTTAGTAACTACTGAAGGTAATTCACTCAAAATTGACATTTACAATAAGTTTTAGACGAAAAATAAAAATATTATAAATTTTCGGAAAATGAGCGTAGCCACGCCCACTTATGGTTACATGTACATATCTTGGTAACCGCTGCACCAATTTCTTCCAAGCTTGGCACAGTTATTGGGCTTCGCACAGCATACCAAATGGCCGAAAATTTTTAAAATCGAACAATAACCACGCCCACATCCCATATAACGGTAATTTAGAGAAATACAAAATCTTCGATGAATCAGTAAATATTAAGGCTAATGTATTCAAAATTGATGCTTGCAACAATTCTTTACCAAGAAATACGTTTATGATAAAATCTTGGAAAATGGGCGTGGCACCGCCCACTTATGATCACTTATATGTATATCGGTAACCGTTCCACCAATTTGTACCAAACTCGGTATGGTTATTGTGCTCGCCACATAAAAGCAAAAAGTTGAAAATTATTGAAAGCGGACTAAAATTGAGGCCGCTTTTCATATAACGGTAAATTTCAGAGCTGCTTGAAACTTCGAAATTTCAAAATCTAAGGACTCTAATTTACTCAAAATTGATACGCCCCGGCTTACCATTTAGCGGTAGCTTTCGGTAAGGTGAAAAACATATATTTAATACGTGCGCCGGGTATTTAATGTTCGGCTCCGCCCGAACTTAGACTTTCTTACTTTTTTCCTCATCTATTTGCTAGAGCCCAAAAATCGAAATCCGTTGGTCAGTATTCACTTTCATACTTCATTTCTTGTACTCTGACTCTGCTTCTAGCTATGCATACATACATATGTTTCAATATAAACCTAGTAAAATTTCCATTGTCTTAGACTTTCTAAATTGTAGACGTTTACTACTTTTAAATATCTCTCATGAGATTTTTTTTGTAATTTTTACTGTCCCTGGAAGGAAATAACCGAATACATCAAAGTTTTGAATTTGAAATAAGTGCAAAATTTAACACTGCTTCAAACGTAAAATAATTCAAATAACGTATGAATTTGGTAGCCAAAATGAATTACACTCTATGTACGTTTTTATAGCCACATGCATATGTGGTATGTGTGTATTGTATATATATCTACATATGTATTTATATATGTAAGCATTGTATCCCCCACAATTAAAAACACCTCTTTCATATGGTGACGACAGCAGGATGCCGTATGCAGGGAAACTGGCTGTTGTTGCACACATAACACGCCAACTCGCTATCCGTTGTTTGAAAAAGAAAAAGAAAAAGAAAAAAAAAACAAGTGCCACAAATCCATACATACACACATTTTCATTTGTTATGATCGTCGTTCTGCCCTGCAGAGTTGCTACGAGTACGCCCGTTGCTCACTTTCCGTGACTGTTGAAAAACTTTGTTGGCTGCTTTGTTTTACAACAAGTTAAGCTTTTGTTGTAAATTAATTTGCTTATAATTTTTACGCTTAGTTAAACGCAATTTTGAGTGTGACTTTCGCACACAAAAAAGGCAAATACAAAAAGGGAAATATTTTTTACTTATATAACGTGCATAGACAGAAATGGGCGTGTGCATTTGCAGACTGCATAGGCGGTGTAGCCTATGTTCGTGAGGGTGTTTGAAGTAGGGAGTTTTGCTCTCGAGTGGCTGCATGAACAAAAAAAAAAAAACACAAGCTCATAAGCTAAATGAATCTGTCCACTGTAGGGAGTGTAAGTGATGCAGTTGCATATATGTACGTATTTATGTATTAAATATACAGTAAGTTACATAATTGATCACGTGGTAGCATTTTACAATACTTGCCATGTTTTTTTTTTAATAAATTGCATACCATAACAAAAACTAAATTTCTAACATTTTACGTATATTCTTAATTTACAAAAAAAAAGTTTATGCATATTGGACCAAACCTCTATATCCCAATGTTATCCTATGCCGTCAAAGCGAATCCAAAGTCTGTTAGCCTCCGTTACGTCAGGTTCGAGGTTATTTGAAGGTCAAGTAGGGAAAAATTCATTGAATGAACCTTAAAATTCAATACAATTCCTCTAGATTTGACCTTGAGATGACCTTAGTATGACATCTAGATGACCTTGAAGAATCAAGGGACAACAAATACAATTTTTTATTTTTATTTTTATTGAATAAATTGTTTGCCCTATTTGACTGACCCTCAAATGTCCTCGAACCTGCCAATATGGAGGTTTACGGATCTCGTCTTAGCGAGTCTAAAACCACATTTGTATGAGTTTTCAGATGACCCCATGCGATATCTTCGACTACAGTAGTATCGATAATTTAAATTTTTTGAGTCTCCATAGAGGAATGGTAACTTTTGCCCTTATGCTACACGCCTTAACCGTCTCCAATCGGGACCAAAATTTATATGTGATATCTGTGACCGTGATATTACTGATTGAGAGGGCAAGACTAAAAAAAAATCATTTGATTCTAAGGACCACCCTAATGTACATAGCTATATGCATGACCAGTCGGAAAAATTGAAAAAAAACAGGCTTTTCGATTTCGGATCTCTTGCAGAGAGCCATCCGTGATCGATTCTATACTCATTTTCATATTGTATGGAATGGTCAGAGTTTCCAGGCCTTCTGTTACAACTTCTCTTTGAAGACAAAAATTTACATTAAATAATAATGAAACAGTTCGAATTCTACTTTGAGGTAGATAAACACCGATGCTTCTACCGCGATTTTATATCTTATTTCACTTTCGATGCCATAAAAACCCACCTTCTCGGTTGCCATCGAAGGGCAGCGCTATTGGAAGATTTTATAATAAAGTTTCTAAAGAGAAGGTCTTATTAAAAAAATAAATAAGTCCGGACAACTGCGCCGATAGGTGGCGCAGGAGTCGATATATTTGGAAAAACAGTATTTATGATCTGGGTTGTTTGCTATGTAGAACTTTTTGTTACATAAATTGAAAGAAATAACTCCACAAAATTGTAGCCATTCGGTGGTGCAGGGGTCGATTCTTCTTTTTTATCAACCATTAATAAAAGCCCACCCTTACATTTTTTTTTCTAAATTAGTTTTAGTAAATATTTATTTCTGTATAACTAAATCAAATTTCATTTTTATTTAAGTGTTATAAATACCCTATAGAAAAGGGTTTTTTGAACTATTTAAGTTTTCCAAGTTAAGATTTCACTCTCCCTTGATCTACTTTTCTCAAACAACAGTCCATCCCACATCTTCAATTTGCGAACTTAATGAAATTCCAATCAGCACACTCCGTTAATCCACAATTAATTTCAAGGATAACTGCGCCAAAGCCACTAATCGGCACCCTTACTTGCAAATCCCAAAAAAGTAACTGTGTATAACAACTTAATGTATTTTTCATTACTTCGATTGCTTTATCTGTTCTCAAAACTTTGGCGATGATTTGCTACAAAAGTCGAAGATTTGTATGCCAAACACATGAGTTGCAAAGAAATGCACGAGGGACCGAAAAGTATACAGTACAGTAAAAGAAACAAAATAAGGACATACGGACTGACAACTCATTCGATACATGTCTTTGTATGTATTTGAGTGAGAGTGTATGCGTGCATTGGAACGCTGAATCATGCAACTTTATTTATTTATTTTTTTTTTTTTCGTAGCACTGCCCCATGCATGCCACACAGAGTATAGCGCCGCAGTAATCAAAGTCAGAAAAAAAAATAGTACTTTCACTAATTCAATGGGTGGCTTGCAGTTGAATTTTGTTCAATCATCTTACTTGTACTGGCTTAGTGATATTTATCGCCAGATTTCGTAAGCCATAACTACTTCATTTCATTGCTGTTTTGTAGTTGTGCGTTGTTGCTTGCCTCCATTGGCTAATGTAGCGCATCTTATGCCGCTTTTCTTTTGCTGGTTTTGCTATACGATTATATCGTTAGTTGCGCTATCCATTTTTCCTTTGTTTTTTTTTGCTTTCTTTATAGAATTATTTCTTGTTTTGTGTGGATTTTAATGGTTGATCGCATTCTAGTTTCCGCCCGCAACGAATGTTATCTGCACTGGTGTATTTGTGTTTATGTGTTTTGCCATCTCCACACATCCCATTCATTTGCCATTGTCCTGTCTATTAAAAATCGACGCACGATGACCCGCGTAATTTTTATTTTCCTCTTGATTTACTCTGAATGCATGCACCCTCAAGAAGTTACTAGATATCTCTCGCTGGGGTTGAAGTCACAATTGCGCGCGTTTATCTTTTTTTGAATGTTTATAAATGCAATAAACGCGGAAATGTTGGTCTAGAAAATTTTTTGTGTATCCTCTGAAAATGCGAGGATCATTGGAAATGAATAGTCATGAAAGTTTTTATTTTCATATGGGTAAAAATATTTGAATTTACTAGTATTTAGCCAATCTAAATATTGGAATTGCTTTACAAAAGGGCGATTTGTGGCATGAAATAACACATTTTGAGGCCGGAAACCTTTACTAAAACTTTAAGCCATGACATAGCCGTGTCGAAAGGTCACTTTCAAATTTTTTGCAACATCTCCATAAGAACATTATCTGTTTTTCACATACCCGATTTCGTATTGAACACCTTTGGCTTTCGAGTTGCTATCAACATAAGGGGCATTCCAGCACAATGCGGACACAAAATAGTACAAACTGAGAAAGGTCTCGATGATTTTCTAATTTTTTTTTTGTCCAGCCATTTTCAAGAAATCGATTTTAGAGAAAAAACTTGCTTTCCAAAATGCCCATAATTTTGTAAAAAAATTGCAAGATTGCGATTAATTTTTCTTTTAATTTTTTCCATTTTTAAGATTAATTTAAATTTAAACTTAAATTTAATTTTTTTAATTTTTTTAATTAAAAAAAAAATCTAAGCTGAAAAACTCAAATGGTGTACGTGGTGGGCGGCAGGAATGCTCCATGTGTACATATGCATGTATGTGACTTGCTACAAATTAACTAGAAGAGTTTCCGTAATTTTGCCTTGTAAATAATTTTTTTCTCTCTCGAACTTCCACAAACCCACTCGATTAAATTTTGGGATTTAGTTATGCACGTGTTTCTGTATTTGTACCAAGATACACAAAATAAATGTATTTATTTGGGATAAAAGCTTTCCATTCATCCCCAAATCATTACTGCATTCATCGTTAACAATAAATTACCGTAATTTCCAATAAAATCATTACACTTGTATGAAATCACTTTTCCATAACTTACCGAAGGCTACGTGGAAAAGCAATGCGGCACACAAAAAATAGATAAAAATAAAGCCTAAAGCTACAGAAATTCTTACAAACTTACATACCAACGTACTTAGCTACAATAGTAATAAGTGTAAGATGTCATATGCACGTTCTACCTTCACATTGCTTATTTACGATATTGACTAAAAGAGTAAGATATTTGGGCTCCTTTTCTCCACACTTTTTGCGAAAAAAATAAGCTAATACAGTTAGAAAATAAATAAATAAGAAAACAGCAAAGACACGTAAATGAAATTCGCTAAGCGACAAAATCAAGTGAAGTAGAAAAACGGCGCGCTACCAGCAGCCAGTCGAACGTGCATATAGCATACTTCAAGGCGCTCGCCAGCATTTACCCATATTGAGAGGCAATTTACGATAAAAAGGGGAAAATTGGAAAAGTTTTGCAACAAACGGCCTCTTCAGTGAATGCCCCATTCCACCGTACGCTTATCGTCTGCTAAACTGATGCTGAAATTGTCGAGGTGCGCAGATAAAAGACACTGGAAAAGACAAAGAAACGAAATTGAAAGAAACAATGTATATAGTACATCGATGTGCGCGTGTCTAACGAAAACGAAATTTTTTATCTCTGCAACGGGGTATGGAGTTTGTGCGTCTGCACACGTATGATTATTTATGAAGTTTTCGGGTTGAACGAAGATAAATAAATAAAATTGTGATTGCCTATTTTTGGGCGCAATGACTTTGTACGATAAGTTAGCTGAGGTTGAAGAAGTTTTCCTTTCTTTGTATTGTTGGTCTGTGCTACGTTGCTGTGAGCAGTTTGCCAATTCGTAATTTTGTCATTTTATTTGTTGATTTTTTGAAGGAGTAGGGGTAATTACAGATGCGTGTAGCCAAAGCAAAATTTTTCTTGGAAGAGTTGGGAGATTATTGAGCCTTTGGAAGTCTTTAATAATTTATTTGAAGAGAAACTCATGAATTGGATGCAATTGAACCAATTCTAAGAATGCGATCGAAATTAATTCCATAACACAGAGTTAGGCAAAAGCTAAGACTACGACTAAGGCTAAAGCTAAGCCTAAGACTGAGACTAAGACAAAGCCTTAGGCTCAGACTACGCCTATAGCTAGGCGTAGGACTAAGACTAAGACTAAGGCTCAGACCAAGACTAAGACTAAGACCAATACTAAGGGCTGGTTTCTCCAAGTCAACTTAACTTAGTTTAGCCAATTTTTAGACTTAGCCAAGAATAAGCGGTGTAAAAAGTAGGCTAGCTTTTGACTTAAGTCCAAAAACTGGCTAAACTAAGTTAAGTTGAGTTGGAGAAACCAGCCCAAAGACTAAGGCTAAGACGAAGACCAATACTTAGACTAAGACTTAGGCTAAGACTAAGACTAAGGCCAATACTAAGTCCAATGATAAAACTAAGACTAAGATTAAGGCGAAGACAAAAGCTAAGACCAATACTAAGACTGATACTAAGATAAGATTAAGCCAAAGGCTAAGAATAAGATTAATGCGGAAACAAAGCCTTAGACCAATACTAGGACTAAGACTAAGATTTAGACTAAGGCTAAGGCCAATACTAAGCCCAATAATAAGACTAAGACTAAGATTAAGGCGAGGCCGAAGGCTTAGACCAATACTAAGACCCATACTAAGACCAATGTTAAGACTAAGACTAAGGCAAGACAAAGTCTTAGGCTAAAGCTAGGGCATTAAACTATTTCTAAGATTAAGATTAAAATTAACACTAAGCCAACGACAACGGCAAAGCCTAAAGCTAAGACCAATACGTAGCCGTAACCTAAGCCTAAACAAACATGTTGTTCGCCGAATAAGGGAAGGTTTGAAATTCGCTGTTTTCAAGGACATAGTGTTCTTTCTTTTGTTTACGGTTTTAGTATGATTGTCAGCGAAAGAGTAAAAATAATGTTTCTGCAAACTTTTGGTTGTTGTAGCCGATGTCGTATTTCTGGCTTTGACTGCGTCAGTTTGACGGCTGGCTATAGGGTTGCAGTTGGCAATTATTGGTATTATTCTTTCGGTAATGGTTTCCCTTCTTTCCTCCATAAATAAATTTTGTAAAAACTTTATATCTGCTTTTATTTACATATTTTTAACACGCTGAATTAAAAGAAAGCGAAATCCAAAATGTTGTGCAAAAAAATTTTCAACTTTTCTTCTTAATTATTATTTTTTAATCATTACCTCTCACTCCTCTAAGCGGCTGCTGTTGGTTTGTCAACGCTTTCAAATATGCTAATATTGTCGCATAATGAAATACGCAAAGGCGGCAAAAAAAAACTTTTTCTAAAGCAAACGAAACAATATTTGAGGCAGAGCAGAAAACACACCATCTTAGCGCGTCAACAAGCACTTGCCACCTTACCACAAGCCACTGGCATCCATTGTGTCTTGCTGCGTAGCCAGAAATTATATACAGAGTTGATGCTTAAAGTATAAGTCGATTGCCTTTGGACTTGTTGAGCGGCTTCCCAAGGTGGTGGAATGTAAGACATTTTAATTATGCTTTTACCAGCTCGCTATTGCGTCATTGTTTATTCGGCTATCTGACACTTTAAATGACAGTTCAAATAGATTAGTTTTACCAAGTAAGTAATAAATCTGCAATGAGTGGGGATAATCTTAAACACCTATTTAAGATTGGTCTGAAATTGAAAATAAGGGTATTTTTATATCAGCTGCATCAGCAAAAAGGCTGAAGAAAAAATGGAAGATAATTTCTGGTTAGCATTATTTGCCTACGATGGCTTCAACACATGTAATGACGTAGACTTGTTTGCTAAGCCATTTGAGAAGTTCATATTAAGAGCCAATAATGTTGCATAACTTTAGGCGCTTGCTGTAATCAAAGAGGTACAAAAGTCAGCTTAGATCAGAAGAAAATCTACGTTACTCGGTCGAGCAGAGTTTATAGCAGTTCAGGTGCTGTCGTTTTGAGTAAAGTTTTGTCACACTAAGCCTGCTAATCTTAAGAATTCTTTGAACAACTGGCGGAAAATGTCAGCCCAGGTCAGCAATAACACAATACTACTAGAAAGTGATAAAACATATTTTCTTCTATCTGGGGTAGAGTGGGGGTCTGAGTACTCAGAATGCAACGTTGTGACGTACCTAAATAATATTCTGAAAAATTTTACGCTATCGTTTCCCTTTTATATTTCGAAACCATTTTTGTTACCATCCGCTGCTGGTTACTCGATATTTGGGCCTACAAATTTAGTTTCTTACATTCAAATTTTAAAGAGAATATCTATAGCTCAGATCGTTTCAGCTTTTTCACACAAAACAGAATCTTGCTTAAAAAGTAGCGGAAACCCTCTTTGAGACCTGGATGAAAGAGCTAAGGAAAACTTTGTGTCCATATTTTGAAAATATCCACCATAAAGAAATAGCCCGAAAATCAAAGGGCTATCTGTCACACTTTTGACTTATTTTTCTCATGCACACAATTGCAATATTCAACACGGTCCAGAGCCGCTAAAAGAATCTCAAATCTCTTGCAGAAACCATTCAGGCTAAAGGGAAGGACTCACTCTAAGTTGTGCTCTACCTATGGGAAGCTTAAGGCTAATAAGAATGCCATTCTTTTAGTGACCAAGAGATAGGTTGCCGAAAAACCATCTGTATAGGGGATCCCTTGATATGCCACCTAACACATTGATTACCCCAGCAGTCGCAATGCCGAAGGCAAGTTGCTACTTCGCACGTCAGAAGCCATCACATGGGCCGCCAATTAATTACGGACGACATACAGGCTTTTAGCATCATATATCAAGAGACAAGCTATTCTCTTCCAATTCCAGGAAAACAAAAAATCTCAACTTGCTTCGTAAGCATGTCGTTGCTTTTATTCAACCACAGGTACCAGCCACAGCATACCAGGTAAAGTAGGCGGTTAAAATTCTGCACAAATAACCAACCGCATGTCATCAGGGCTACTAAGATCGACTCACCTAAAATCGCTCTCCTCGCAGTCCAGCAGTGGTCAGAACAGATTTTCGGGTCTTTACGGCAATATTTACGGCAAAATTATGAGGCATGTGACATATTTAATTTTAATTTTTCATATGATGTTTAAGAAGTTCATTAGAGATTTACAAATTGAAGTAAAAGTTACTTTACCTCCATCTTGAATTTAGTATACTTTTAGGTGCACAACTGACCCATACTGTGACTAGACGAATCCAACATCGTGCTTAGTGGTAAACACAGTCAGACTAAAGCTCTGTGTGTCATGCAAAAATTACCGTGACACAGTCGTTTAAGAGAGCCTGGATTACCTATTCCATTCTGGATGAGAAATCCCGCTATTTCTGAATGTGTCTAGAGGATCATATAGAAATGCCTGGAAAGTTTTTGAAATACCAAAAAGATCGGCAAGGATACAACGCATTTCAATCGCTTATCGTCTCTACCTAACTACCCAATGGCTTGCCTTGAAAACAAAAACTTAAAAAATAATCCGTAAATTTTACTAACCTCTTGCTGCAAGGAAGATTAATGTACACAAACATAAGCAATGATTACAATTTAATTCTTGACTTTATAAATTTTTTTTCAGATTACTTAGAAATTTGTAGTTATTTATACTTTTGCAATGCTTAACTGTTTGATTGGTTTTTTTTTTTGCTCTGCACACTCCAGCCAACATCAAACACTCTCTATCGTTTTGTTTCGCCTACACAATTTAGACACGAAAATAAATGAGTACATTTAACGTGAAGAGTCATTACAATCATTAATTTGCATGCGGCGGCACAATGCGACAACGTAAATGTCAACGACAACGCCAACAGTGCCAATGGCTGCAGCAGTGGCAACGTCGAGCAATCCAAATTGATGTCCCACTGTGACACCACTCAGTCACGCGGCCATTACCGCCACTTCCATAGCCACTTCCGCTTGCGCCTTCACTACCGACTGGCCCACCATTACATTCATTCATACAGTCGGCGATCCATGTGGATATACGCCACAAAGCTTACTTCAAATCAGGGTTGTTGTTTCACACAGCGAAAATCAGCACGGACGAATTTGTTTGTCGTTACATGTTACTTGTTTAATTAGATGCATTTGCATGGGAATGAACCAAGGAGCCAACGAGCCAACAAGCCGTCGAGTAGTGAGCTTATTTTAAAGTTAATGATGAAATACGTCAGACGCCCCAAAAAAAGGGATACATCGCCCATAAGTGCCCGAAATGCTGTGCAGTGATTATTGCGCGCGTTTTATTGGTGTTTTTCTTTGTCGTTTTTTTTGCGTCTTTAGCAAATTTTAATTTATTTGTTTGTTGTTTTTCAATTTGTTAAATGAGCGCACACATGCTTTCTTTTCTCGCAACGCATACATATCCTTGCTCCGGCTCGAGTGTGATCTGTGCGCATTTGTGAATTAGTGGTGTGTAACCCATAAATTTGTCGGCCAAGTACTTCTCAGCTCAAATGCTGCAATTCTAATTCCGATTTCTATTTGCTTTGCCGTTATGCCTATTTCCTTAACCCACAACTTCACTCATCTTCTGCTTCTGCCACACAACCCGAGGCTGTTTTCAAAAGTGGTTTACCTACACGCTTGCTTGCTTGCGAAAGGCTGAGAAGCTATTTTCGGTCTGGCTGCCTTCCTTTCTGCCTGTATATGTGCTGCGCTATGATGTCCTCTCAAGCGTTGCAGTTGTAATAAATGTTACACGCTTATGTTTGACAGCTAAAACCGCCACCACAGCGCAATATTTGTCAATGAGTGTGAAGTTTATTTGGTGGCAGTGGCGGAGGCGTCGGCGGTTATAGTGTTTGTCTTCGTTTAATTATGGTTGCAAATAATTGTCAGTACCAAAAGCCTGCTTTTCCTATAAGTATATCCGTTGATGTGGCATGCAAATATATTTGTGTAGGTATATGGGGAGGTGTGTGTGTCAGTGCTTTACGAGGTCTAGATTTATGCGTGTGGTTGTCCTAGTTAGCGAGTTTTGGTCCTTTTTATAATGAACTTTGACACTTTTTTTTTGTGGGTGGCTAGATTGCTAGTTGGCAAAGGGTTGATTTGAATGCCTGAGGTTGGTTGGGGATGTGAGTGACAAATGTTTATTTAAGCAGTTGATGCATATAATTTAAAGGTTATTTTATTTAGATCACATGGAGAGTTTGAAAAGTAAGGAAACTCAGACATTTTCGGGTAGAACAGAAAGTTTTTAATCAACCCACGTAAATATTCATTGGGGCCACTGGATAAGTGTAGTTCGTTGTTCGAGCAACAAAGAAAACGCTTAGAGCAAATTAATCTGCAGATTATGGCTCACAAATAAAATCTTGTAGCCAATTTTTTGGTGATAAAGTTTCCCTTGAAAAAAAACAAGACTCCAGCGAATTTCGAATTCTCTAAAAAATGTTTACAACAAAACGATTCTTTTGCTTGTCATTCCTTATGGAGTCTCCTTGTAGGCCCTTAGTGATGACAATAAGTGCTAGTCAAGGTCATATAACGATAGATCCCGAAAAAGAACTGTTTCGAAAGTGGGCATGCAAATGATATGGACACCGGGTTATAGGTTATCGAAAAGCTTTCTGATGTGATTAGGATAACCATCGCTGACAATACTAAGTACTTTAATATTCTTATACATACATAGTAGCCCGATCAAGTTAGACACTCCAGGTTACCATAATTCGCATAAAGCTGAAAATTGGTACGAGTGTTGCCAACAGCATTATGAATGAAATGTCAAAAGTCCCCATCGAACCCATTTCTGCGCAAAAAAAAAATGTATTCATGGTCAAAGGTCACATAAATTTATTTCTTGCATTTTCCGGAAAAACGGTGAGACGAAAGTGTGCGACCATGCAATTATCTATAAAAACTTTTATAAAATTTTATTCTGAAAATTGTCATTTTTTGAGATATAGCAATTCAAAAAATTGTGTTCTCCACAATATTTCGAATATTTCCACGCTTTTTTATTAACTACAAAATTTAGAATCCAAATATAGGTATTTGTTTTAAAGTGACAAAGTTCACCTACATATATAAATATTAGAGTCCAGCGCAATTGTATTTGCCGCATTTCATTCAATAAGTACTCCTTGCATTGTACTCTACTCCCAACACATTGTTACTTTTTCTCCGCATACATACACTACTTGGCGTTGAGAGAGTAAATACTTGACGTACTTGCTATTACTCCACCAAAGTACGTACTCTACTTTCCCTCATCGCGTACGAGAGATATTTGCTGCTGCCAAAAGGGAGTAGCAAATCTACTCTCTGTATACTTGTAGTACGGTAAGTACTTGCGTATTAAATTTCAATTCTGGTTGTTAGCCTACTAGTTGATATCGTTTGCAGCGCTGGTCANTGACCCGAACGATGAAAGTAGGGGATGGAAAGTATTTGCGCGACGATCGGATGTCTTGTTGGGCCGTTTAAATGGAATTGCGCTGGAGTCTAATAAATATGTACTTGTTACTTTAAGAGCCTTGGCATCATTTTAACCTTAAGCTTATTTTCGTAGCTTTTGCACCACTCCACTTTACAAATCACAATAAATTTTCCACTCTCATAGCAAAAACATTTGTTCGTGTTCTCATTAAGCCCTTTGCGTCTTTTGTGGTTAACTTTACGTTTGGGATACTAACAACATAAGTATCTAGTTGTTTTCCAATTTCAACAAATACTCTAGAGTATATTAATCACTGTCTGCAGTTAACGCTCACACCAATTGGTATGAAATCCTGCAGTTTGGATAAGAATTTCGCAAAAATTACACTTCTTTTGCTTTTCGTATGTCTTCACTCGGCATTTACAAGACTCCCAAACTCAGCCAAATATCTTGACTCCGCTTCACTTGCACCATTACACGTTGGCGCTATCAGCCAGAGATTTTTGTTTTGTTTAGTTGTTTTGTTGTCTAACGCTAGCTACTTGTATTACTTTTTTTCTTTTTATTTCCTTTATTTCGCCGCTTGCTTTACTTTTAATACCTGCTAATGGTATATGTATCACTTCCTGCGCCACCGCTGCAGTCGCTGACGCCTCATCTTGCCAAATCCAATTATAATAGCGCTTATCAAAAATAAGTTTTTGATTCAGTTCACCTACGCTACGCATCATTGACTTCGGCAGTTCATTTTCTCCCCATATGCCCCCGCACGCTGCACGCTACACGCTGGTAGTTCAATATTTTGACACGTTGCCACGCACTGGCAGCTTTATTCGTTTTTGGCAGCAGCTCTTGCCAATTTCACCAATATGGCAATTTAATCCACACAATCAGTTCACTGAATCACCATTTATATCTTTCGATGCTGCCACCAATCGACTAGCTGCAGCCATTCTTAGCGCTTTGGTGTGTCTATATTTTTTTGTTGGTTTCCCTTTCGTAGAGCCGCCTGTGATTGGGTCTTGTAATGACTCACTTGCCAAAAGTTTAATTGAAGGTGAAATTAGTTGTTGTGGTCTTATCTATTATTTGCTTCGTAGAGAGAGGGAGGGAGTCGCTTCAATACTCGATTGAATAAGTCATCAAAAGTCAAGAGTGGGGAGTGCGAAATGAAGATGTTAAGTAATGTGAGAGCTACATATATTTGGCGAAGACTTCGGCGCAAAATTTCATCAACAAGTTGGTGAGATAAGTACTCCAGTTCTTCAAATGAATCATTAAGGGTTTCTTTTGGTTTGGTTGGTTTGGTCCGGATTCGGATTCGGATTCAGCCGTCCAAAACATAAAAGCTTTGACATATCTACTTTGGCGTAAAAAAGGGCTTTTTGAGGCTATGAAATTGACAGCAATGTACTAAAACTTTTAACAAGTACATTTAATTTTTGAGAGAGGGAGAGAGATTCTAATCTCTTGCTTGGCATTTCTGTTCTCCTCTCAAATCACATTACAAGCTGTAGAAACCTAGTGTGAGCTTTCCCAAACGCCCTGAAAGTCCGAGTTTTTCAAAAATTTTGATCTCAAATCAAAGAGATTTGAATGGCCTTTCTTAACAGCAGTCTATGGTTATCACCTGTTTGAAGTATCTACCAAATTAAACCTTTTCCAAGTTCGAGCCATAAATACATACACGCTACAAATGTTTAGTTCAAAGGTCAACATCCTTGTTGAAAAAATTACAACGGCTTTACTTGGGTTTTTCACCCTCTTAACTTCTCTCCAGTAATTATGTATGTAATAAAATCGCATTTTGTCTGCGACAAACTATAAATTTCCAAGTGTAATCCCTGCATCGCATCGCCACATATATTCAGTTAATTTAAGCGCAGCACACCGGTACATAATTCTCAATTAAAGTTCAAATCCATTCTTCATAAATTTTCGCACATCCACTATTGCAATTAACTCTTTAAAGCCAACATAAATAGTACAGCTTTAAATGACTTCGATGCCACCGCATTAAAGGACAATTGTCGCGAGCCTACCTACCCGCCCTCTGGAATCAGCATTACGCCAATTGACCACATTAAACCATAAAGTTGCGTTGAGCGATGGCAAATCGATTTACTAAAGCGTAATGTCAGCGGCGCTTACACGCCTACACATACATACATACATATGTATGTATATTATACTGGCTCACCAAAAAATGTTGCAGTTTTTCTGTCGGAATTAAACAAATTTATTATACCTGAAGGCTTCCACCAAAAGATTCTACCAAAATACTTATTACGGAAAGATATTAAGATTTACGTGAGCTAGACCGACTTGAAAATATGTCCAAAAATATACTCCAAAAATGGAGTTTTTTTTGTATAAAAATAGTTTCTTTAAGATTTTTTGAAAAAAAAATACCCTCAAATGACAAAACGGTTTAAGCTTAAAAAATTTGCATAAAAAACTCCATTTTTGAAGGTACAATTTTCAAATCTTCCAAGCTCACGTAACTAATAATATTTTTCCGTAATAAGTATTTTGGTAGAAGTCTTAAAATATAATCGATTTTATAATTGCAATCGAAACACAGTACCGCTTTTTTTGTATATGGAGTGATGCAGTCTAATGTACATAAGTACCCTGTGGCGAAAATCTCTAGTTCTGAACTGGGGCGTTTCTAGTACATTTAGACCCAGTACTGGTTTGCGATAAATCTCTTTTGCATGCAAGCAACTGGCGAATTTAACATAGCGATGTCCTAGGAAGTGTCAATTGCCCCCCGCTGCATCCCTTTTTCGATAGTTCCGAACTAGTCCTAAATTCTATAGTTCCGAACCAGTTCTAAAATCGACAGACGAAAGAAAAAAGTATCATGATTTTTCAATCTTTTCGGTTCTTCCGTGTGCGATTTTACATTATTTTCAAAGAAACATTTTTTCAAATTTGAAATTAAATTTGTTTGAATGATTGTAAGAAATGTACGTTTACATACCTTTGGCTGTAGCTGACTTTGCAGAGGTGCTCGCTGTTATGGGTTAGATTCCAGACGGCCCCAAGATGTTAATATGTTAACACAAAGCTTTGTTTTGTATTACCAAACTATGAAATAGCATCTGCGAAGCACAGAATAGAAGCGTATTTGAACGAAAAAGCCGCCGAACACATATCTATGTAAAGTAAACAAGCCCCCCGCTGCATCCCTTATTCGATAGTTCCGAAATAGTTCTAAATTCGACAAATAGGATCTAGTTCGTTCTGCATCCCTTTTTCTATAGTTCCGAACCATTTCTAAATTCGTCACTTTAGATATAGATTTGTAGTGAAAAGAAACTGAAAAAATTAGTTTCTTAAAAGTACCACTTTTCGCCGATTTTGGACTGGTGGGGATCTAGTTCCTATCGGCTGGTTCCTTTTTGGCGATAAAGACCTAGTACGGAACTAGAAATTTGATTCACTAGTCCGCGGTTTCCCTGCAGGGTATATGCAGCTACATACATTCACATACTTACATATATATATACACACACACGTACGTGCAATAACTGCCTTTTGAAGCTTTTAAATGAGTTAAATCAACGTTTGGAAATAAATTTACAATTTACAAAAAACCATTAAGGACAAACAATAAAATCAAAGCAAATATATTCGAAAATGTACGTGCATGTGAGTGTGTGTGTAGAAAAGCAATCATTAACAATTACAATAATCCACTCGAAGCGTGACGTATAATCGCCGCAATAGCAGTTGCAAAACCTAAAGAGCTTTAACGTTGGCCAGAAAAAATCGACATGTTTCTGGTTTTAATGGCATAGGGACCAACATCATCAATTTAAACGAATAGCAATTGCCGCCAATAATAGCAAAAACAACAAATATAATAAGGGAAAGAGTAAAAACAAAGTCAGTAGTTTTAATTTACATACTCGTATATACCATCATATTTACATATATACATATGTATATATGTCTATACAAATGTTTCCCACATGTAAATCACTCCCTTGCGCCTCCCACGCACTTACAACCCCCCCAACCTTCCATTACATTTCAATGATTTTTGTATTGAATTGTGAAATATTTTGATTGCATTAAATATTATTGTTATTATTAATGCCTGCGTTGAAGCTGCTGTTGCTCTGTCTGCCCAGCTCAAGCTTAAGTTTGTTGTTGTAATTGTTGCCAGTACCATTAACACTCTTGTTGTGCCTTATGTCGCTTTTGTGTCATTGTCTGCACACGGCTGCGTGGCTGTCTGTTTGTCTCTTTGTCTGTCTGCCCGTCTATCTCTCTGTCTGTCAGTCATTTCGTGCAATAAACAAATGTCGCTTAATTAAATTTCATTCAGGATTCAGGTAAAGTTTAAAATAAATGTCACCATAATTAATATTCTCGCCTATTTTCGCTAATTAAAGCATTTCATAATTAGATTGTAGCGCGGCTATTTATTGGTAAATACTCGCTTAATTTAAGTTGTGCAAAATTTATATGCAGAATAACTTATTGAGAAGCAAAGGTGATTCTGAAGAACTCAAGTTTTTACTATTACCCAGCCAAGTCTCCTACTTTGAAACTAAAACGTGACAAAATTTTTTAATGTATTTATTATCTTAGAATTGACGCGATACCTTCCGGTAAATTCCGAAATTTGAAAAATTTCCTTAATTTGATAAATATCGCTAATTAAATGAATTTCAAAAAGACTAACATCCGATAATTCAACAACATTAGATACATAGCTTAATTTCGATAAATTTCAGTAACTGTGCATTTCGAGGGCTCGACAAATTTCGATATCTCAAAAATTTATATATCTTGTTATAAATCGATATCTCGATGAACTTTGGTAACCTCTATATATTTTGATACCTCGGTTGATTTTGATAGCTCCATACTTTTCGAAAGCTACCAAAAAAAATTCGTGACACTCACGTAACGCGATAAAATTTGTTAAGCAATAACTTGAAATTTCAATATATTTTGCAAATTCTAATAACTTCAATTCGATAAATCCAAAAATTTCAGTTCATCAATAAATATTGACAACTCAATAAATTAAACGAATGATAACTCAATAGATATCGATAAGTTGATAAATTTCATTAACTTGACAAATTTCGATAATCCCAAAATTTTTTATGGCTCGATAACTATCCGTAAATTTTTACAACTAATTTTCTGTGTCAGAAAATTTCGACAACTCAATAAAGGTCGATCAATTTGAATAGTTCGATACCTTGCGATAATTCAATAATATGGAAAACTCGATAAATTTTGATAACTATTAACTTTGGTAATTCGATATATTTCGGTAACTTGAAAACTTTCGATAACTAAATTTTTTATGATTGAATTTATTTCGATTCCAATCGAAGAACTTTAATAAATATGCTTACCCTTTCAGTTACACTAATTCTTATGTATGTATTTATAATTTTTTTATTTTCGTCTTTATCTTAAATCTTTTTCACTCTTTTTTCAGAATCGTTATCATTTATTTCGTCACCACTACATTTTCCCTTATTACAAACTTTATTTTAAAATACGAAGTAAAACACAATGCGAAAACAACTCCAATTTAACAGGTTGCAGCAACAACTACGGAAATTTTTAAACGACAATTTGGCCGCAATTTTCAGCCAATTTCGACTATAAGAACTCTCCTTATCTCCCTTTTCAATGATGTTCTTCGGTAGAATCGCCAAACGAACGGTGATAAAATTTCTGTTGGCGTGTTTAAGTGCGCTGAAATAAAACTTCCTCGAAATAGATAATAGGCTAGTCGTCTATGTCCCACTTAAAACTTACCTGGTCTTAAAGTATTCCACCCGAGGTGTATGTAAACCGAGTTGACCTAAGATCTCATAAGAGCTTTCATCAACGCTTGCGTGGTCTACTGCTTAAAAATCATTAAAGGTTACTAGAACATGAAGAGATAATTATAAGTTTCAAGAAGGGACCCACTAAAAAAAAAACGGAAAAACAAATACAACAGCAAAGAAAAAGAAGGCTGTGAAAATTTTAGTGCCTATCGAAGGAAAAGTAAATTCCCGGGGATCTGCGTTACTAGGAACCACACATTTACAAGCTAAACAACGAATCAATGTCAGATATGTAAACGGATAAGCGGCTGCACTCCCCACGCGAGGCGGCTAGAAATAGGCTGTAGCTACGGTAACGATTCTGGCTATAGTACTGGCTAGTGGTAGTAGGGAGGCGAGAAGAAAACTCTCGGGAAGGTGAGGCTAGTGTGAGGGAACAGTCTGTGGACGGAGCTGACTTTGGCCTCCTACCATCTCTCGGATTGCCCACTGAGCTGCGTTTTCTTTCTAAAAAATTACGCACCGATGGATGCATGGCTAGTGGGGAACCTGGAAATTGGTTTCCCTTCAGTTTCAACTAGACTTACCGAGGCATCGAGACTTTTATGTCGAATATCGGCACTTAGCTCCAAATTAATAGAATAACTATACTGATCTATAGTTTATCCGATAACGCTGCAAAAAACTACGTCTGAAAAACTCCAAAGGATGGCTCTACTGTCGGTGACAGTAGCAATGATAACGTGTTCAACTGTGACCTTAGAGTTGCTCCTAGTTTGGCCTCCATTCCAGCAGCAACTACGAGGATTTCTAAGAGAAATCTTAAAAAATACACGTTTTGGGCAAAATACCATTTCTCTGGCGCTATGCCAAAGGAAATCTACTTTGAAAGGAAAGCTTAAGTCAAAGTTCCAGATGGAGCTGTCTGGTCAAATCGTTTACTGAAACGAATCCCAGATAAGAACACTGGTACACAGATGGATCAAAGATGGAAGTCAGAGCAGGAGAGTGTCTTTGGATCTGGCACCAAACTTTCCATTGCAATGGACGCTTAGTCCATGGTCTGTTGAGATTGCTAGGCGGCCATAAATGCCCTTAACAATAGAACAATCACCTTCACGCTCATTAAGAAATTCTTCGACACTGTCTTACTCTTGGCAGCAAGGAACGCGGTATTACTATGCTGGGTACCAGGACACTTCGGCATCATAGGTAAAGAGACCGCCGAGAAAATCGGCAAGGGAAGACTCGTCGTCTGTATTTCTGGGGCCGCAACCGTGTTGTTCACTCAGTACTGGAGAGGCCAGACTTTCTGGTTATCATTTTGCTAGGAAAGATATAAATTTCTTGAACAGAGCCAACAGCAAGTTGGTTATTGACTACCTAATCGGCTATAATCAACTGCGCTCACACATGCACCGTACTGGTTTTTCTCCACAGAGACATATTCCCGTATTTTCCTTGAAGACGATGAGATGTGCTCCGATGCACATTATTATGTATGCCTGTGCAGCATTAGCCAAACTAAGACTACAATACTTCAGTTCTTCCACAGTCGAGGCCTTCTGGTTAGGAAAAATAAATTTTCTTCCATGCGATGAGCAAACTAGCAATATCGGCCCTGCCAAATCGCAGCAAGTAGCAAGGCCCTGCCAAATCGCAGCAAGTAGCAAGGACTATGATACCTATTTTTGGCGAGTTTATCACGGCAACATTTTTTTTTTTCAAATTTCAAAACTTAAAATAATGAAACCGTTGCGATATTATCCCGAACAAATTTTTATTTTTTTTTTAAGTCTAAAATTTTATATTCTTATTTATTTGTTGTTGTCTGCTCTAGGATGGAAACTCTTATAATATTTCCAGAACCTTAAATCTCACTTTATACTTTATAAATCTATTCATTGGTAAGAGTTCAATAACCGAAGCCCTTAAGTTCCCCTCTCTGCTCCCCATTTTACCATGAATGCCAACAAAGCAAAGCCAAAAAGTTGCTTTACGGATCAATATATAAATCAGCAAAATCGAATTAAGCCAATTTGACAAACTATTCATAACTTGTGTAAAGCTTTTTTCCAAATGACTAACTAATTTGTATTCATAAATACCAATAAGAAGAAGAGGGTACTCAACACTCAAGCCAGAATTATTAACAAGCCACCCCAAATGAAAGGAAATATAAGAAATAAATGAAAAGGAATACATAAGTAAATGCATAAAGCAACACTCTAGCTACGGTAGGTGAAGAAGAAAAAGTGCGAATAAAAGTGTTGCACGAAACATTTCAATAAACAGCAAAGAGGAGCGACGAGTCAAAGCAGCTGGTGGCTGGCTACTGGCCCCCCCAAAGTGACACTTGAAGGCAAAACACTTGGAAAGTGATAGAAAAACAGTCACGAAAAAAATACGAAGAGCTACAGAAAAGCGGCGAGTGGGTCGGAGTGCACCCATTGAGGACGCGGCATAAATGACAAGGACGCATAAACATAAAGCGACACACTTTTTGAATTACAAACTACGAACATTGGGTGGCGGGCGGGCGAAAAAGGATATCGTATTGGATTTCATATTTATTTATAAGCAGAAAAAACTCATAAAAATAATCAACAACACGGCAATGTGACGCAGATTGAAGTGTTGATTGCAAGAGAGAGGCGAGGAAGTGAAAGGAAATAAGCAAAATATAAATAAAAATAAAAACCTTAGCACACTTTTAGGCGCTGTAGCTCTCTTACGCCAACACTCGGCATGGCAATTGACTCGAATGAGTGACGGCGAAATTGTTGCAACATGTTGACTTGACAGTGTGATAGCATCGCACACACACACACACACACACCCAAAGGAAGTGGCATAGCTGCCTCGATTGAGCTGAGCGGAAGGTGAAGGAATCAGTAAACGCATTGGTAGCAACAGCAGCAGAAATTTATTTACATACAACCAATTGACACCCTTTTTCGATTTGACACTTCTGAGAAGGCGGTGCGACGAACTGCTAAAGCTATAAGGGTAATTTCAATAAATTGCCAGCAATAACAAAAATAACAGCAACAACGAATAACGACGATGATAGTAAATCAGAGTGCACGATAAATACAACTACTTTGCCGCATCGCGTTTGCATATTCAATATACAAAATAAATATTGGCAATATGAGTGGTGGAAAACAGTCAAAAGCACGGTTGGGGTAGTTGTGAACAGTTAGCGAGTGTTGTGGAAAACAGATGTGTTTGTGTGTATCTTAATATGTATGAATGAATAACTTTTCGATCGGATTTACGAATTTTGTGCACTAGCACGTGGACGGGGGTGAAGATGAAGTCACAAAGCTGCATCAATCTTTCGGTGATTTCCTTGGATGGTGAAACCCTATCTATGGTGGTAGTTACAATATACTCGATAAGGGAATCCGCCAGTACAGAACAGCAGTGCAGGCCACTTGAATAGTGCCCCCCGTTTGATCATCAGTATTGACAGTTTTCCTTTTTTGTTAACTTTTCATTAATTTTTTTTTAAAAATATAGCTTATTCTGTAACAAAAACATGTAGATCCGTTTTTCAAACTTTATACAAAATTTACAGTAGTTTAAAGAATTTTTATCAAAATTCCAAACTTAAAAAAACTCTAGAATTTTTTGCACATGAGTTATATATTTAGTCTGTTCAATATGGGTACAGTAAGATGAATGGTTCAGGCTTTTTTTTTTTGTTGAAGGTGTTTCGCATTTCTTCCATACAATGTATGGTCGCATATTTGTTTGATATGGAAGAAAAAAGGCAACACCCTCGACAAAATAAATAATTACAAAAATCAACGGGATTGAAGAATAGTTACATAACACTGCATACTCAGAAAAATTCTAAAAATTTTTTTGAATATTTTTTGAATTATTATAGATTTTTTATTAAACTTGAAAATTGGATTTATATTGTTTTTATTATAGAATAAATATGCTGAATTTTTGTGAAATATTAATGAGTTAATGAATATTAAATAAACAAAAGGAAAACTCTCCAAGAAATTCTGGATATCTGCCTACAGGTTCTATTACGCACATAACCAATCACAAAGCTCTTTCTGGTTTTGATTTTCGTAACCCACTCTTGCCCACCACCGCTTTGCCGACACTGGTTCGGTGCCGTATTAGGACTCTCTATACCAAGGAGTTTCCATTATCCCCGTTAATTTAGTATATCACCTCGGCCTCCTCTTTCTTAGCTGTTTCGCGTAAACTTCGGGTTAGGATTTCGAAATCGCAGATCTCGCCAAAAGCTCCGGGTGAATAATGCCCGGAACTAAACTGGTGAAAGCTTTTGGCGAATGGAAGAAGAGAAGAATGGAAATTTTTCCGGTGTTGTCTTCCTCCATTCTAAAATGAATGTGTTGGAAACCCGTATCGGGAAATCGTCGTTACTTCGAAAGATTTCGAAGCCTTCAAAGGAAAGCACAAACACTTATGAAAACCCTCTTGCCGATCGGTATTGCATACGTAAAGGCTAAGGAACACTCATAAAGCGTCGTCTTGACTTGAGTTAGGACTCTGCAGAGGATTTAGAGTCAAGTATTTTTCCAAATTAACAAAGTTGATCTGGAATATGGAAAATGTTTCTGGTGTAGAGGACGGTAAATTATTATTTTTATAAACCTGAAATTTCTAGTTTCAATGTTTTTTTTTGTGAGAGAGTATCCGTACAATTTTTCCGAAATATATCTAGTCAATGAGAAATTCTAATCAACTTATAAAAGTAACATCCGCTTAGTTTCAAGTTTCTCAGGATTTATGCAAAGGTTTTGGAAAACCATATTCTGATTTATTACAAAACGTAAAACGAAATCGGATAACACCATGTTCGCATGCAATGCCAATTATGAAAGTAAACACACGTGTGCAGCACATTTTCTCTTATTTTTTTATTTTTATTTTTTTCTAAACGCGCAAACTACTGATGAGTGCGCAATTTTCCACCCTTTTACCAATGCGAATCGCGTTTGTCTATTTTGTGGACTTCCCTTTTTTTTCTACAATTCTTATGTTTCAATGTCATGCTACTAAAACATTGACGATTTTGTAAATCTGCACAATCTGCTTAGCTCTTTATCTGATGAAATGTGATGCTAATGCAATGTGCGAAGAGAGTGTGCGCAAGGTAAGAAATCTGAGGGGATGGTTGATAAGCGCAAGGACTGTGTTTATGATTAAAATCTCAAACGCCTGGGACTTGACTTCCTTCCGGCCATGTTAAACCGAACTGGCGAATTTTTGGAAATTTCCTGCAGTCGAATGCTGTCAAATTGACAGCTTAGAAATGTCAGTTGCTTCTGGCGGCTGCCAAGCTGGCTGACTGCGATGACACGCGTGATGTCATGTAAGAGATAAGCTCGACATCCGCTGAAGAAGGGCAGCAGGAATGTGTGTAAGATAGTGACTGTTATTGATGCCTCGGCAAACAAATGCACAAGCAAATAAAATTAGAAAGAAAATCGCAAAAAAATTATCCAGTAGGCAGTACACGAAGAGTATTAAGATTTGGTGTGAAGCTAAATATTTTCCGCTGATTTTTTGCGGAAATTGCCAGCTTTTATTAAATTTTCGCCTATTGTGTTTTCATTTCTTGCAATCAAGCTGCCACTTGCGCCCTTCAACATATTACAAATTCTTAATAAGCCGCAATATTCGCCAATCAGTCAGTGCGCACCAAAAAATGCTAATCAATAAGAAAGAGGCCAAAATCACTGTAGCTCAAATCCGCATTGCAATCGCCACGTTTTGCTTTAGCTCATCGCAAGCGGCGCTGATTGACAGTCGATGTGCTCGCGAGCACTTCAATTGATCCAAGCGTCTGGTAAGCCACTAGTGGTTGGATTTTTCTGCGGTAATTGAAAGGTGATTGACAGCTAGCAGCGAAACTGGCTGCTGTTGGTAGTATGAGTACAAGTGTTCCATGGCTGGCATCGTTGATGGCGGCTTACAATGGGCATTGGGGTTGTTCACTCCAGCCTTAACTGGCGGGGTGCCATAAATAGTTACAAGGGTTCATCTTGCATTGACTTCACCGAGTTTGCGGAAATTGATTTTCAATATTTTTGTTGGATTATTAATGTGAGTCAATTGGTGGCATCAGTCCATGGCAACTGTTGCTGGCTGCCTTACTTCAAGAGATTTGGTTATTGTTTTCGTTGATATTAAAATTGAGGCCATTTTCGTGGGTTGATATGTGGTGATTGCCAGCAGATATATTTTTCTGGGACGGAGGCTTTATTTCAATGTGATCTATTCCAACTCAACTATTGGAAAACGCCCAGGATGTTCAGCTCGTTTTTCGTAACCTTATGCATACCTCTTATTTATTCCAGTACATCTAGTTACCTGCAGCGTTCTAGCCAGGCATAGGACTAATAGCGCTGCGACTAAGGTAAACGGAATGTGCTGACCCTTTAGTTAAGAGTCCACTACAACTTTAGGCCCTTCGAAAAGTAAGCTCTTGGGCATTGTCACGGCGCAGGTTTTGGATGATGTTGGTGCTCTAAGAGTTATATGTCTAAAACGGATTATGCATAGGCATTCACAGCGAATATGCCTTGGGGTTTACTACCTCAGCCCCTAACACCCACAATTATTTTCCTCAGAAAGTAGTTCCATTTACACGGATGTCCTGTAGAGTGAGTGCAGAGTTCTTAGATGCACCTGGACTAATTAGGCAGCTACTACAAGGACTACCATCAAGAGCAAGTTGGACGGATGGGAAAGCTCAAAGCTCTACAGGCTCTGCAAATCTCCGCATTTTTTAAGGTTTCATCTTATGAAACGTTCTATTAGCCTTGACACCATGTGGCATGAATCCAAATTTCTGTACTTTTTTGAAAGGTTGGTTTTAATGATCATTATATACCGAGTGGGTTGCCGATGATGTCTGTGGCGAGCAATGGGTTGTGCTCCTTAAACAGTACTAATGGAGCTCGTAATGTCTTCCATCCAAGTCTGAGAAGAAATTTCGGTACAAGCCTGCCTGGCATTTTAAGGAAACCCTAAAACATTTGAATTTACATTTAAGTCTTCTAAATGTTTTACGAAGTTAGATAAATTGCCTATGCGGATCTTGTGCCACTTTTAGTGAGGGAACCCTTTTGGATACCCCCGACGACTTGATTCAGGTATGCTTGAACCTGGTGACTAGATTCTCTGCAAACTCCGTACTTGCCGTAAATCCTAGTAAAAGAGAATTCATTGTGCCCACTAGAAAGCATAAAGTATCCCATACCTTTCCTCAAGCACTTGGACTATCGTGAACCTAACATCGAGGATAGAGCAAGGATTGCTTCAGTGAGGAAATAGCTAAGAGATATGGCCTTTCTGCCTAGGTTATTTTCTGACGCTATGAAAGCTTCGGTAAGCTTGTTAAGTTTTATGAAGTCCTCGTCAGGAGGAATGCACTGAGACGTGTCCAACGAGCTGGCCTCATTGAAATCAGCAACACTCCCGCCCGGGTTTGGACACTGTAGCTTCTGTTACATCCCTGATAAGATGGATCACTGCACGACTATCCTGGTTCCAGCTACCTCTTTCTCGACATATGTCCCACCAAGTGTTGAGTGGTCGGGGGCCGTGGTTGGATGGAGGCACCGGAGTAAAAAATTTTGCACGGAAGGGTTGAAGTTTGACGAATGAATAGGAGGAGGGTTTTCGAAGCGACTTTCCATCAACTATACATTTAAGCTTCCAGATCACTGTAGTATTTTTCTGCCATAAAAAATGCAGTCCTGGGTAGGCTTACGGCACGTTCGACTCATATTTGCGAAATCCATAATTCACTTTCGGTCGCGTCGGAATATTACTTTGTCAGACTTTTATGGGGACCACAAATTAGAGATGTTGCAGGAACTGTCCAAAGGCAGCATCCTGGAGGTAGTTTCGCCAAGTAAAAGGGGAGTAAGAGTTCCCTTGACTACTTGTGGACTTCCATTGGAAAGATGCATCTTGGGTAAACTCAGCGTACGCTGGAGATAACTAGGGCAAGTGCTACATGGGGCTAATTATGGCCGAGAGTGGACCGGGGAAGGTCTTGGGATGTCCTTAGGCGAACGCAGATCTGTAAATTCTGGTTGGTGTAGTGAAAGACGACTATCATATCTGGATTCACGCGGTAAGATTAAATATCACACTAGAACACTTCTGTCGCAGCTGCATGGAAGAGGACGAGGAAGAATAATCATCTCAGAAATACCTCTTAGACTACCAAGCTTTTGCCGGATTGCGCCTTAGGCACTTGGGTTCGTACTTTCTGACTTGTCCGTAGCATCTGCCGGTTGCGAAACTTCTTTCTCGGTACGCAGCAATTCTTGCGTTAACTTAACCTCTCGCAGTGGTATCACAAAGGAGCAATGTCTACGCTCTGGTTGAGCCCCGTGAGCAACCACATTGATAAAATCCTACCTAGCCTATGTAAGTTTTACATTCCACCATGGGACGGCGAGAGCTTTAATTTATGGACATGTTCTCTAATTGTTCCTCATTACTAGAAAATTACAATTTCACTCCAATAATAAGGAAAATTAAATTTATTAAAGAGATTTTTAAGCAAAATGATGAATAGCAAGCAAATAATCAGTATGTAAGGATTTGCATAATTCTGCTTTAGATTTAAAAATGACGCTTTAGAGAGACGGAAAGAAATAAGGCAGTAAGTGTGTCACAGTTACAAAAAAAATACTCCAACTAAAAACAAAAATTGTGCCCGAGTATGGGAAACAAAAGTAATTACGCTTTACGCACGTTTTTCCAATTGAACGAAGACAGTAAAAAAACACGACCCTCTGCTGTCAGCTACTGCACCCTCTATTACAGCAATATTTGTTTTTTTTTGTCATTAAATTTTTAACATGGACACATTTTTTTTTCTCGCTGGGTAAGTGCTTGCCACGTGATGAGCGTCCACGCTATGCAATTTGCGTTCATTTAAATCAAAAATACAAAAAAAAAGAGAGCTCCACAAAATTTCCACCTGCCAGACCTGCGATACTACTACCCCACTATTTATGTACTTAAATACATTCCAGATATTTGTTGGTAGTCCGCCTGCGGCAGCTAAATTCCAACAAAATCTCGCGCTTATCTGACAAACCCATGCAATTAGCGGAGCTAGTGGATGCTCGATGTTGGCAGAGGGTGCGGTGTGTTCTCCCAACCACTTTCTAGCTACTGTTTTCTCAGCGCTCACCAAGAAGAAGCTGCATTTTTTTGTTATGTGTTTTCTTGCTATAATTTTTATTTATGCGCCAAAAGTGCCGCAAGCAAAACGCAAGTTTCTTACCAAATTATTTTCTTCAGTTCAGATTTTTGATTTCCTTAGCAGGGAAGGCTGCTCTGAAAGCACTGAAAATGTCTCAGCTCTGCGCAATTGTTCGCCGTAATATGCAAATGGTATTCAAATCGATTTCGCATAAAATTTCTATGTTCAGTACATGTTTGTATCTGTGTGCTCATTCCGCCGGCTACGTTTAATGCGATTTTTAATTGCTAGCAGAAGTCATCATGGCACTCAATGTCTACGAAGCCAGTAAGCAGATAAGAGTGCTCATTGTGTCACGTCCATCGAAGCGACAGTCTCAATGAGCTAAATAGTTGGAGGCTGCGGCCCCCCACCACAGCAAAAGCCTTCGGGAATGCCGCCCGTCGAGTGCATTCGTTTCTTATCAGCTGACAGTTTAAATGCATGAATTTGTAAATTTGAGGCTGAAATCGGTACCACCAATCGATTGTAACGAATTGTCGAATTGTGTGTGTGTGTGTGTGTGTGTGTGTGTGTGTGTGTGTGGCTGTTAACTGTCTGCGCCGCTAGCGAGCTGAGTGTGTGTGGAGGCATAAATGCGAACTTGGGTAGAGGCTATGGAGTATAGGCACTGCCACACTGGATGTTGGCTGTCATTTTGCCATATTGTAATTGCATGCTGATAAGCGGCTGTGAGATAGCAGCAATGTTTGCTTAATTTTAGTGCTGCGGTCTTTGTTTTTACAAAATATTGTCAATGAAGTCATTGAGGATGTGGCAGCCGCAAATAAACACAACATTTCGCTTGATTTTTAATGACGCAAAACGATTGGAAAGAATTTTATGCGATTCTGATTACGCAACGATGCTGTAGGGTTTGTGAACAACTCACAAGTACTTACAGTGTTTTATCAGTACTTGAGGGAACTTTTTAATGTAGCGTTAATTATTGACATTTCTTAAAATACGATAAGTGGTTGTGAATTGTTAAGAATTGCGATAATACACAATTTTGAATTTTATCAAAAGCTGAAATGAATTGCCATGAAATGAAAAACCTTCATAAACTCAAAACTAATTAGCAATAAACATTAAAGATTAAATAATTTAAGAAATTTGTGAACTAGTAAAATTTTCAGAGACTTTGGATTAAATCTATCATCGCGTTTTTGAGAAATTGCATTCCAAACTTCAAACGCGATTTTCCACAACCAGCCGAAATTAACATACGACAATTTTTTAACCAGACGATTATTGACCCCTGTTGGCATCTTTTTTTAAAAATATTTTCGAAATAACGAGTTCTTAAACATAGTTAGGGGATTCACAAGACGTGTTAACCGTCGTAAAATCTTAAGGTTAACATCTTTTTTAATTAAAATGGTTTTAGGGGATTTCTAACTAAACCGAAATTCTTTTAAACTGATAAAGAATATATAATTAGCCAACCCCCCAACCATTTTAACCGCTATTTTACATAAACAAGTGTTAAGCTTAAGATTTTACGACGGTTAACACGTCTTGTGAATCCCCTAAATATTTTATAAAAACTTTTGAAAAACTGGGATTTTACTTTTAAGAAGGCGGCAACACTCTTAAAAATATTTTCAAAATAAGGCTTTACTAAACATATTTCTTTAGCCACCCATATTTTAATACTTTATTTAGCATGTTAATAAAACCGATTTTAAATTTTTAAAAAGATAGTAATTTTTATTTTTAAATATATTTTCGTAATAAAGCTTTAACGTTTGCTTGGCATCCATATTTTGGAATTTCGTCGAAATTATATTTTAAAATAGAATTTTACCCTTTGAGCATTTTAATATTTGGAGCAGGTGGCAACCCTCTTTACAAATATTTTCGTAATAAAACTTTCTTACCACCCATATCAAAATATTTAATTTAATTGTGAACTTAATTGATTTTGAATTTCTAAGGATTTCTAAAGAATAATCTTAAAATAAATAGTTTTTAAATCCCTTTTGTTTGCACATTATTATGATATTTTATCTAGCTTATTAATAAGCTAAGTTTTACTTCCGTAACAGTTGGAAATCCCATTAAAAATATTTTCGAATAAATAGTTTTGGAACCGCTTGTTTGATATTCATGTTGTATTTAGCTTATGAATTAATTAATTTTAACTTTCGATAAATATGGAAACTCTCTTCAAAAAGTATCCCTTTAGTTAGTCCAGGCTGTAACATCCCTGCAGTACGGGGGAGCGACTACAGGACTGCCGAATCGGTAGCTACCTGATAAACTCTGTCAATTACAGATCGACTACCTGCAGTGTATTTCATCGATTACTTTTACAAGGCAATGTCCTAGGCGGTAGTCACCATCGGCTCTCTCTGCACTACCGGGATTTACTAAAGTAGTCACTTGCGTGATTTATGGGCGCCCTCTGCCGTAGTTTTTCGCTATCCTGCTTACGACTGCTTCGACTCTGCCCTGCCATGCGCTCTACCACGGGTTAATAGAGTAGCTACTTACCTAGGAGTCGGTGCAGCAACGGTTCAAAAGTAGCGATTGACTCAGGCATTACTGGAGGGATGTCTGTATGGAAGAGCAACAGGCATACTCACACACTCATTCACTCATAGGATTCAGAGAATGTTCCAAGCAAAATGAATGTAACTGATTTTCTCTGCGTTGCCTCAAATCATCTTAAAATCATACAGACGATTTTTCACTTACCTGGATCATCGGGAGAATTTACTTTTTTACTTCTTACTTTTAAATACCTTCATTTGGAATGCTCAATGTTAAAATGAAAACTTTGCAACTGAAAAAGAATCAAAACTTTTAAAACAAGAAAAAATCAAACATACAAGTAACGTATTTAACTTTCTAATAAACACACGCAAAAGTAGAAAATCTTTTTTGAATCTTGACGCACGTTTGCTGTGGGCAAAGAAAAACTTTCTGTTTCAATGCTTTGTTGGGTAATGCGATATGTCAACAAACAGGAAGAAGAAGAGCAGAACAAACAAAAAAAATAAAAACGAGGAAGCAAGGACACTACAAACGGACACTTTGTATAAAAGCAAGCAAAGCCATGGCACGCAGGAGCACGCTCAGACAGATGAGAGGTAAAGAGAAAAAAAAAACATAGAAATCAGCGGCGGACAACAAGAAGGTAGAGCATACTAAGAAAAACACTCGAAGTAAGATGTATAACAAAAGCAATGTAATATTGGCGATGGCTTACTTAGATGATGGCCAAGACCAGTAAGAGCAGCAAGCAACATGTCAAGTTCGTAAAATTGAAACTCACACGGCGGTTGGCGCGGATCAAAGGTACATACATAGATAACTAAGTGTGCATTTGTGTATGTTTGTGTGTGTGTTTAGGGAGCGCCAGTTCCCACCAGCTGGATGGCTAATATCCTCTTCAAACACACTTCACTTTGTTGTTTTATCTAACCTTAGCGCACCACGCTACACGGAGCCGGTTAGGCAGACTTTTTTTTTTATTTCTGCTTAAGTAAAATGATAATGTTAAAGTTTTACAACTTAAGTCGTCAAAGTCAAATACACTCTAGGGAAATCACAAACACATGCGGGGCAACTGGAAAAGGGCAAGCGGGCGCGGGAGAAAGGAGATGCGTTATGACCGTCGCGGCAAGTGTGCGGTGCACAGCTTCAGCTGAGCTGAGTGACTGCTGCTACTGGCCGGCTGTGTGGTAGACGCACTTTTCTTGACGGTTATGCCAAATATGAATTGATGTAGTGAGTGTTGCAGGTGGAGCACATCCACATATAAACAAAAGTGGAGCAATAACAAACGAGCGCTATGTTGCAAGTTAATGATCGCCGTTGAAAAGACTTCTAATAAAACTCAGGCAGCAGTAAGACGGTCACTGAAAACGACTGCCAGGTGCATGCTGGCTGAGAGGGGTCGATTTCAGATGTGCGGTCATGAATTTCCATGTAATCTTGTTATACATATCTATACCTACCCGCTCCCTTACGAACACATACATAAGTAGCTAAAACATTCACACATCCACCCACCCAACAAAACCGTGCATACTTACTTTGGCCACTGAGTTTATGAGCGCTACCAGCACCACTGGCCAACCACCACCCGCTATACGCTACTTACTTATCAACTTAAGCTCAAAAAAAAAAAAATCAACTTGACTTTATGCGTTTATAATGCTTCAGGGTGGTATTAGTGTAATACATTCAACTAACAAACTCATAATCCTGCCACCGTCCGTCTGCTTATTGCTCTCCATTCAACTTTCTAACGCCCAATATTCCTCACTTTCTTTAAGTTGTTGCAAGAAAGCTGTGAAACTCTGCTCGCATTAGCATGAATAAACCTTTATAGATGCGTGTCTGCGGGCATAAGTTTGTCCGGCCGCAACTAACCTCGCTATCCACCCCTCTCAAGCATTAAATCCGGCAATAAAGGTGTAAATATGGCTAATATAATTTCCATATCTTCTAAGTGGATTTTGCATTGGCGTTTGCAATCATTAAATTTTATACACCATTTGATAAAGTTTTTATAAAATTTAATGAAAATATTTTAAGTTATTTTACTTTCTTTTTATTTGATAGCTGCAACAAATGCTTCTTCGTAAGCGAAGAAGGAGGCAATTAAAATCACTTCATTTAAGACAAATTACCGAAATAAAGAAAAAAATGTTGGCTAATGTCAACTCAATCTAAATATACATATGAGACAGAAAGGAATTTGATAATTGAAACGTGTATCACAATATGGACGTCAGAAAAAATGGGATTTAATAGAGTTTTAGTAGGAAAATATTTGTAAGAGGGTTGCCACCTGTCTTTAAATTCGAGTTTAAATTAGAAATGTTCAGCTTGAACATGTAGAATTTTCTGAGGTTTTTGAAAACGGCTGCCAACTGTTTTGAATATAAATAAATTTGAATATAATTAAAATCTAGGTTTGAATCCGAAGGCTCTTGAAAAGGCTTTATTTCTAAGCTACATATGTATGTAGCAGGGACCCCACATCTTTGAAAATTCAAATTCAACTTGAGTCATAGGATACATAAAGTAAAATTCAAAATTTTGTATCATTTTAACTAATTATTACAATATGGGTATCAATCGAAATGAGTTTGAATGGCTTCATTTCTAAACTTCATGCACATAAGTATGAAAAATTATCACAAGAGAGAGGTTTAAGATAGTTTTAGTTTAAAAATATTTTGAAGAAATTTTAAAAATTTAAAGTCTCATGATTTTCGCACATTTTAAGTACGTAGAGTTTAATGAAAATAAATTATACCTAATGTTGCACGTAGAAATTTCAAACACTCAGGGAAGCAGGTGAGAGCGATCTAGTCTCCACATAAGTTTTCGAAAATAAAAACAAGTAAGAAAGTCTAAGTTCGGGCAGAGCCGAACATTAAATACCCAAATTAACAATTTTCAACGCTTTGCTTTTATGTGGCAAGCAAAATAACCATACCGAGTTTGGTACAAATTGGTATAACGGTTACCGAGATACATATATGTGATGATAAGTGGGCGGTGCCACGCCAATTTTCCAAAATTTGATCATAAACGTAGTTCTTGGTAAACAATTTTACAGGCGTCAATCTTGAATAAATTAGCTTTAATATTTACTGATTTATCGAAGATTTCGTATTTCTCCAGATTACCGTTATATGGGATGTGGGCGTGGTTATCTTCCGATTTTAAAAATTTTCGGCCATTTGGTATGTGGTACCATGGCCAATAACTGTGCCAAGTTTGGAAGAAATTGGTGCAGCGTTTACCAAGATATACACATGTAACCATAAGTGGGCGTGGCTACGCCCATTTTCCAAAAATTTATTATATTCTTATTTTTCGTCAAAAAATTATTGCAAATATCAATTTTGAGTGAATAAGCTTCAGTAGTTACTAAAATATCGCAGTTTTCGTATTTCTGAAAATTACCGTTATATGGGAGGAAGGCGCGGTTATTGTCCGATTTTGCCCATTTTCAATACCATCCGTCCTACGCCCGAAAGATGTCCCCGTACCAAGTTTCGTTTAGATATCTCAATTTTTACTCGAGTTATCGTGTGCACAGACGGACGGACAGACAGTCACCGCTTAATCGATTTCTCTTTTCATTCTGATCATTTATGTATACTTTTGTCTATATCTATCTCGATTCGTTTTGCCTGTTACAAACAACCGTTATGTGAACAAAGTTATAATACCCTTGTGCACAAGTGCGCTCGGGTATAATTACCAAAAATTGTTGATTCTCACAAAATAAAAACAATCTTGTCATAAAGAAAAATATTTTAAAAATAGTTCTTGAAAAACGCCAATTTTTTTGAACCACGTTTTTTTTTATGGAGAACTAAATAATGATTACGATGGTATAATTTTAAATCTGGTCTTCACTATGCAAATCAACTTCAAAAAGTTCAACTGTTAATAGCTATGTTCGCTTTAGGACAATCTNCATTTGGTATGTGGTACCATGGCCAATAACTGTGCCAAGTTTGGAAGAAATTGGTGCAGCGTTTACCAAGATATACACATGTAACCATAAGTGGGCGTGGCTACGCCCATTTTCCAAAAATTTATTATATTCTTATTTTTCGTCAAAAAATTATTGCAAATATCAATTTTGAGTGAATAAGCTTCAGTAGTTACTAAAATATCGCAGTTTTCGTATTTCTGAAAATTACCGTTATATGGGAGGAAGGCGCGGTTATTGTCCGATTTTGCCCATTTTCAATACCATCCGTCCTACGCCCGAAAGATGTCCCCGTACCAAGTTTCGTTTAGATATCTCAATTTTTACTCGAGTTATCGTGTGCACAGACGGACGGACAGACAGTCACCGCTTAATCGATTTCTCTTTTCATTCTGATCATTTATGTATACTTTTGTCTATATCTATCTCGATTCGTTTTGCCTGTTACAAACAACCGTTATGTGAACAAAGTTATAATACCCTTGTGCACAAGTGCGCTCGGGTATAATTACCAAAAATTGTTGATTCTCACAAAATAAAAACAATCTTGTCATAAAGAAAAATATTTTAAAAATAGTTCTTGAAAAACGCCAATTTTTTTGAACCACGTTTTTTTTTATGGAGAACTAAATAATGATTACGATGGTATAATTTTAAATCTGGTCTTCACTATGCAAATCAACTTCAAAAAGTTCAACTGTTAATAGCTATGTTCGCTTTAGGACAATCTTGACCATCTTATATATAGAAATATTAAGCCCGTTTCTTAGCTTTAAAATTGCGTTAAGATGAAGTCTCTACGATTAGCAGAACCCGTTATATAGCGATTTGAAAAAGTACATGATTAGTGAGAAACACAAAAAAATTTAAATTTTGACAGATCATATCTCCGAAGCAAAAGAGGAAGAAAAAAATTCCTCGACACGTGTTAGCTTATTTCATGTATAGAACTCACAAAAAAAATTTTAAGCGAAACGGAGACACGACATAATTTTTTATTTTTTTTCGAAATCAGTCCGACTTAAAGTAGAATGGTTCTTATATGTATGTATGTAACTTGTCGATAATGGTGGAGTGTCGTCGACAGAAAACTACATGCAGTTATTGATGAATTCAAACACGCCAGTTCCTAAATGATAGACAAACAGGTCGAGAAGAATTTGGCTCCACTGGGAAATTACAGTTGAGATAATTTCGCACATAAGAGAGATAACTGATTTGCTAAAAACTGGGAACTATTTATCGATATGTATATTTTTTGTTATCGAAATAATTAACGTTACATTTATCGATATTTTATCGAAATAATTAACGTTATATTTATCGATAAAAGGGCAATATGTGCGGAGATGGAGGTATAAACCGCCAGATAGCGTCAATGGACCTAGACAATGATTAGTTTGCCGCTGTATTTACAGGCCGCGGGCTGCAAAGCCTCAGCGTATGCGGATGGCGTTTATAGCTTTAAAGGCCCAGAAAGACCAAGTGAAGAAGCTTGACTTGGCATTTCCAAATATTAACCCAATTGAATGATATCACAGCTGGTTTTCTCAGTAGAGGTAGATAATTCAGCACAGAGTTGAGTTGGTGAGCTGGCTCTCAGCATTGAGACGCAGACTTAGACTCATTTATAAAAAACAAAGTGACGCCGTAGCTCATCATTGAGAATTAGTAGTGAAACAAAAAAAAGGGGAAGGAGACTGGAGAATTGCGAGAGTTGCCACCGTGCAATTTAGAAGCGAACATTTTTTTTTTAGCGCGTTTATCACTTTTTCTGTTACTACAATGCGATATATTTTCGTAAGTCATATCTCCATGGTCACCAGCTTGGCTCACTAAGTTATATAGCAATTCGTGAAACTTTTCCGAGTTACTCTTAAATGTGCCCCTATCCGGCGCCAGTAAGAAGGTAACCATCACAACCTAACCTTACCTAACCATGGGTTTGGAAATCACCAAAGCCAGCGATCTATTGAACTGCATTTTTTAGGTTATTGCTAAGAAGCAGTAAAACACTACCACAATCGTAGCATGGCTCGGATATTTAAACTCCAAATAAAAACTTAAACAGAAACCAAGTTACCAGCAACGGAAACGACGCAGAAAATGAGGTGGTGGGCGTGGCGCGGGCAAATGCTTAGCTCACTAAATATAGCAAATTTGTTAAGTGGTACAACCTTTGTGTAAAAGCGCACACTAGGGAGACGCCCAAGCAGGTGATAGGAACGGGAAGTGCATAATTTCGAACTGCCAGGTATGGTTTTTACTTGCAGTTACGCACACAGCTTAACATATTTATTTACATATATGCAACACAGGCAGCGCAACATGCAACAGCAACTGTCAGACAACCGCAACGCTGTAAATGAGGACGTCGAGTGGCTTGCGAGGGGCTGAATGGGGTTCGTCGGTTTATGGTTTTCTAGAGTGTATAGTAAGTATACTGATGTTGCATGCCTCCACTTACATAGATGCATAAACGTGTGTGCGAGTGTGTGTGTGTGCCGTTTTGAGGTTAACATAATTTAAATGAACGTTTTATATTTTCCAATGTGTTGCAAGTGCAAAAGTTGCCTGCTTGCTAACTGCCAATGTTGCATGTTTCAGTTGTTGCTGCTGCTCGGCAGTTCGTCATGTTGCCTACACATAATGTTGAGGTTATTTTGGTTGCCTACCTTTTTTGTTATATACATGCATGTATGTATGTGTACTCCATTGGTTGTTATTATTGTTTGCTTTATTTTCATTGGTACTGTTTGTTTTTTTGTTGTTGCTGCTGCCACTGTTTTACGGTTGCCATACAAAGTTAGATTTTGCAGGTTCGTATATTTTCATGCACCGCTGCTAAGCGGGCAATAGATTGGACAGGTTAACTGGCAGACCGACAGACAGGCATATTTTCGTGTAGGCCGGTGTGTGTGTGTGGGGGGATACACCTACTACATATGTGTATACTGATACCTTTTAATTTAGCACGCGTAGCTGCTTGCACTGCATTCTATGCCACATTCGACTCTTCCGCTTTTCCCACTGTCTTCACCCTCTCGACCACATAACCTCACATTCCAAAGCCTGACACACTTGGCAAACTTTTCATTGCTTTTGTATGTGTAGTTGTGCTGGTTTATGTTGTTCCTGTTGTTTGCATATTTGTTCGCATATTTGGCTAAGGTATGTTGTCAAGTCATGTTTGCCATGAAATACGACTTAGCATATCCTGCGCAAATGACTTTCCCGCCCCATCGCCACCCAATACATCGATCCATTCAAGCACTAATTGCTACAAGTTTTGCAGCGAATGTGGGGTCATAAAAATATTTTCGCTGCTTTAATGTTCCTTTGTTGAAATTTTTTTTTGCTTTAGAAGCTACGTTTTGCGATCTAGATAGGAATACCTGTGCAGGGCTTATATCTGAAGGTTATTTTATGTTGGTTTCTTGGGCATAAAATGGAAAGTTATAAAAACACTTGATCTATATCTTAATAGCTTGAATGCATCTATCTAAGTTTTTTTTTACCTCTCATCTCTTTACATCGCGAATTTTTCGAGTCGTCATTTGATAAAATGGTTTGCTTGTTTTTTTAGCTTGCAAATGGTGTTAAGACGAAATATCTACGATGAGTAGAAGTCGAGATATAACGATTTGAATAAATATATGATTTTTGAATGAAGTGACACTTACTATAGTCAGAGCGTTGCCATTGCCTGTCGAGAGAAACATGAAAGATTCGACGCTAGCGATTGCTTGGACACATCCTACGAATGCAGGGTGAAAGTTTATTGAGGCCAACACGGAATCCGAATGAAAAGACTAACAAGCAATTCTGGCACCTCTCTTTCCACTTACAATAGTCTAGAGAGGTCAGACATTCCTTTATCGATTTAGAGCCATCACCATCCCCCCCTTAACAGTGAGTCTACCGCTTCTTGGATGCTAGCTATTTTCACCTGAAAGACACTAAAGAAGTCCGCCAGCCGGAGCATAGTTTTTATGGAGAGTTTCCGAAAGAAGACACCTCCATCAACCCTGTCTGCAAGTTGTGATCCGTCCGTGAAGAAGTTTACCGCTCTCTACTTCGAGTAATTCCGCCCAACCCAGACCTCACTTGAGGGAATATAGGTAGAGAGCGGCATTTAGGAGCCATTTAGGAGGCGGTGTAATCTATGTGTTCTGCGTGAGGTCAAAGCCCTCCAGAACCCCAGAGTGGTACCACTAAGCTTCCATGAGTCTAATAACAGTTTCTGCTGCGACAATAGGAGCCAACCGATTGTACGACACCTCCAGAGCACTCTGCAGCAGTGCAGGTATAATGCCATCCGTCCCCGGTGACTTGGACGAATTAATCGCCCAGTCCATGTAACGATCGTTCAGAAGATCGGAGAAGTACAAAAAATTGCAAAGAAGTAGTTACATTTGACTGTATTGCGAAGTACGAAGGACAAGAGCTAAAAAAGAAGTGCTGTACATCCCAAAAGAAGTACGGTTGGTTACATTATGTATGTAAGCCGAAAGCAAGATTTAAGTACGCTAGGGCCATCAATTTGGTCAGGGTATCTTTTTATAAAAACTCTTCAGAAACACTTCAACAACACTTCTGGAAGTCCACAAGCTTTCTACGGTAGAAGGTGCTGAGCGAAGATGCTCGATCTTATTTGTAATTCTTCTATTTTTTGATAGATTTAACGTCCCGAATTTAAGCTTAAATCAATTAATTTGATTTTGTTGAATAAAAAAATTAAATTGCTAAACACATTAATATCTAACGCATAACTTCACTTCTCAGCTCTTCAAAATTACTCCTGTTCATTCAAGCTTTACTGACAGGCTTATTAAAACTTCATAAACTCTTCGTCCATCTAATGAAAATAAATCTCAAATTAACTCAAATCAAAAGTCGAATACAGCAACATTTATTGCTTATTAAAGTTCTTACTAATTCTTATGTGAAATACTTAATTTGCAACAAAAGTCACAAAAATCACTTCAAAATTCTCTATATTTACATTTCGAGTGCATTCAGTGCAATAATTGCAACATTATAACTATTGCAGTCATGAAGCAATGCAGTTGTGCTAAATCACTGCCTAACTTTCACAAACACCCACACATTTACATATATGTATATGTAAACACACACATTTACTATTCTCCTTCACAAGCACTCATCTACGCCCACACACATACATACATACATACTACATACATGCATATGCCCACTCGAAACATTTTCAACGAGCACAAAATTAATGCAACTGTCATGTTTTATGTGCCACTCATGAAACTTATTTAGCGTATAATGCAAATACACTTTTGAGTGGCAAATGCTCAATAGCCGTTTGGTTGTTGGGCGCTGGTCGGCTGGCTGGCTGGCTGGCTGGCAGGAAAGTAAAGTGTTAATGCAAGCAGGGGAATTTGAAGCAATAGCGATTTCATGGCAGCGTAAATAACATCCGCACTCGGTATAAGAAGCTTAGAGTCTCTATCCATGAGCCTTTGTATCATGTACATATGTATGTATGGCAAGCATGTGTGTTTAAGTACTACTTATATGTAGGTACATTTGACATCGCTGCAATACAAATTTGCTAAATTCAGCTTCATTACTAGTAGTCGTTGAACTTTGTTTACTTGTTTGTTGTTGTCTGTTTATCGGCAACGCATCAATCACTTTAAATTTTAAATCACAAAACTTGCTTTAATTTCTCTGTGTGTTCGGAAGTTTTTAAGCACAAATGTACGATAAAATTGATTGAGGCTGAAACACTTTGTCGCTGGCTATTGCTGTTATAATTGAGTTGAATTAACAGTTGATAAATATAGTAATATAAACGCCAAAGACAATTATAATTACGAACAGGTTTGTTTTAAATATTTGATTTGAATTTGTACAATAACTGATAAGTATTAAGGATGTTTCTAGCAACGGGCGGTAGGCCTCATGCGATAATTATGCACTGCTGGTAGCATATGTATGTACATTAGGGTGGTCTAAAAACAGTAAAGTCAGAACTGTAATGCTCTCAGCCCCTAGTATTGTTCTCTATCGAAAAAAGTAGATCCTTATTTTTTTATTTTGAAATCAAAAAATATTTAGAGGTCGCTCAAAGCACTAAAATTTTTTCTATATATTTTTATATGGGGAAAAATAAAACTTTTCGTAGAAATAGTATATAATTCTTCATAATCAATATTTTTCTATCGAAAAACTATGGTTCTCTTCAGGAGACTTTCAATAATATTACCCAATTGTTTATTAACCATTTTTTAATACTAAATATTTTTCGGGGTTTTTATAAATAATTGGGTATTATTATTGGGAATCTCCTGCAGGTAAACAGAGTTTTCTGGTAGAAAAACATTGATTTTTAACTATTCTATACAATTTCTACGAAAAGTTGTTTTTTCCCCATATAAAATACATGGACAATTTTGGGCGCTTTGAGCGACCTCTAAATATTTTTTGATTTCAAAAAACAAAAAAAAAAATAAGGGTATACTTTTTTTCGGTATTGAACAATCGTAGGGGGTGAGAGCATAAAAATTCCGACTTTACTTTTTCACATTCATTTTTGGACCACCCTAATGTACATATGCACCAAATAATTGAATTTTAAAGAAATATGTAGATACAATATACTATATCATCACTAAATTCTTCGTGAGCTGAAGCTTCCGCAGGGAAAATTTCAATAACCGAGGATACAAGTAAGTGTCGTCTAAGTGGATTTATGCCTTAACATTCAAAACGATTCTCAGGTCCTCTTCTCAATTAGACTTCGTTGATAGAAAAATAAGTTAGACCGGAAATATATTTTGGGGACCGATGGAAGCAGGGTCTATGAATACCAACTCAGAAGGCCCTTGTTCACCAGCATCTCGAAATGGAATTTTACTTTCCTGGTTTTGGCTTAAGCCATAGAACTTGCTTTCAAGCAGTATACAGAGAGTCGGCTAACCAAAAAGCACGTTTGAAGTATACTCAGCCATGAAACCCTTCATGCTTCCAATAATGAAAATGCGAGCTCATGCAAAACCACTTGGATTGATTGGACATTGGCCTGCAACCCCAATTTGATATCCACAGACTCCTTGTTCCCCAAATTAGTATATATATGTACATCTGAAGAGTTCAGAATTCAGTTCAAAAATGCCTTAAATGAGTAATAGACAACGCCGCATCTTTTTTTAAATTAAAAAATTTTAAATTTTTCATGTGGGAGAACTACACATTGTCGAAAAGCAACAAAACTTCGGGCATTTTTACATTATTGAGGGCGAAAGGAAGCCATTAAGATGATAGGCGGCTAGAATTTCCCCAAACAAAAAATGCCTTTTTTATTCTGGGACACTTTAATATATTCTAGCTCCAGTGTGTATGTAGGCATATACATTTACATGGGTATTGGTGCGAAAAGCCGCAACAGCGAAATTCCATTGGTGACCAATGGAACGGATGAAGTGCTTTTCAAGTGGCCACCACACACTTATCCACCCGCACACTCACCACCCCATTCATTTATTCACTCACTCTCCACAGTGGAGTCCACACTTCGTTGGACCACTACAAGTGACAATCCAAAAATACGCTGATGAACCAAAGCAGCTGCTGTGGAAATTATTGTTGTTGTTACTTTAGCGGCTGATTGTCGATTTCAAGTGACACTGGTCGTTGTAATTGTGGCTTTTAAGCAGGGCAGGGCGAATGCGGCGCGGTTGAGAAATGTAGATAAATTTCGGAGGAGTTGTTGCCTGTTTGATATCGAAATGTTATTGTTGGTGTTGAATATGTATGTAAAGCGAAGCGTAGTTGTTGTTGCTTAAACATGTACATACATAGTTGTGGTAGCATGCCACACATAGTAAATAAGTTAAAGCGACAAGTACAGCGTAAAAGCTACAGCAACAAAAGTGCATACAAAAATCATGGTGGGCGCGCGCAACTTTCTTTGTATGTGTGGGTCAATCATTGTTTTGCTTGCATCAGCGACTGGCTGGCTAGCCAACAAAGTAGTCATCGGTCGCTGATTTTGAGAATCAATTAACAACATCAAACAGATGCGCTGTTGCAACAATGGCAATCAGAGTTGTGTGTTGGAGAGAAATCTATTAACAATGTGTTTTTGTTGTTGCTGCTGCTTTGCTGTTAATGGACGAACAGTAGAGAAGTGATTGTGTTGAAAGAAAGGGTTGTAGACTAACTGAATTGTTACAAAGTACTGGCGTGGATAATGATGTGCGCTGATGATGAACATGCGGCGGCGACAATATCTACTGCCGCCCGATTTTTGTGCAATTCAAGCAACAACAAGAGCAATAGACAGAAAAAAACAAATGAACAACAAGCGAAAATGATTTGAAATGCGCGCAAAAACATCGAAATGGTTGAATGCAACTCGACTGCGCTTCACTTCGCTGTCATTTTTTTTTGCTGTCGTTGTTGCTGTCGTTGTTTTTGTATCATTTTGTTGCACTTTAGGAAAAACGAGACGTGCGCAAATTGCAAATGTAAATCAAATAGAACATCAAAAGCGCACGAAATACATACATTAACACACACACATACACCCAGGGAGTCACACACAGCACACACACTTAGCACCACTGTTGCCAACTTGGCGCTTTTCGCACTAAATTTAGTGCTTTTCTTTATTCAAAACGCGAAAATTTTAAAATTTAGAGCTTGGTGCGTTTTTTGGTGTTTTTGGTTTTAGTTTGAGGATACCAAATCTGTAAATCTTAACAAAAAGCCACTTTACACAAATCGATNAAATTTAGAGCTTGGTGCGTTTTTTGGTGTTTTTGGTTTTAGTTTGAGGATACCAAATCTGTAAATCTTAACAAAAAGCCACTTTACACAAATCGATACAAAATCATGGACAATCACAAGCAAGAGAGCATATGTTTACCAACAAAATATGTGGCAGAACTTTCAATCATGTCCAAATTACATTTGGTAAATCGCCATTGCTGGGACCAGGAATCACTCTTTAGACCTTTAGTTTGGGTTGAATTTGTTATATTTTTTTACGACTATTCAAAAATGCAGCAGCATCCCCTAACAGTAAAATTAATATCTAACGAGCAAAAAACATTGATTTTTATTAATTTGAATCGGCATCCCTACAATACAAATTTTCATGCGTACAAATTCCATTAAATACTCCAATAAAAATTTGGCGCTTTTTTCGAGAACCACCCGCGATTTTTCTAGGGTTTTAGTGCTTTTTCAAAAAAAAAAAAAAAATTGGCAACACTGTTCAGCACACATTCAGCGCATATTCATACACAAATATTTACATTCATTTGCAGAGTCGGTTGACAATCGATGACTCTCCTCCGCCGGTCATTGTCCAGCAGCACCATTGCTACATTGCAATTGTATCAATTTAAATGTGCTGCAACAACAATAAAAGCAATTGCTTTTCGCCCAACAAAAGTGCACACAAAACGTACAGCAGTAATGGCAGCAGTTCAGTAGCAACAACATGAACAAAGCGAATGACATCAACAGCTGCAATTACTGTCAATTGCAATTTGTTTTTATTGAAATTGTGTAGGTGTATGGAAGGGAGCAGCGAATGTTTCAGAAATCAGAGTTAGCGAGTGAGGCTTAATTCCCTTGGCCCACTGCAACTCAGGTGTTAATGCACAGCACAGATTTGCATTAATTTATTTGGCGGCTTTAGTAGAGGAGAGAATAAAGTTAATAACTTTCAGTAAATAAATAACTAAATTGTACATTTTGAGCTCCGATAAAATGAACTTAGCTGATAAATTGCACCGTGGAACAATTTTAAGTCAACGAAATATGTAGTTGGTGGCCTAACGTAAGTTAGTCCAACCCCTATGTAATGTTTTATCAACAGGTTGTAGGGTCTGCACCGTTCGTTCGATTTTGAAAAATGGGGTGCCAAATTAGAGCGCTTGGCCTGTAGATGTGTGAACTGTTTTTTTGTTTTCGAAAAGAGTTGCCACCTGTTGAACATTTAAAATCAAATTTTTCAATAATCAATACCATCAAATTTGTACCGTTGATTCAATTTTCAAAAGCAAGGTGTCAAATTAAAGGGCTCCGGCTGTAGATGTACAATAATGACTTTTTTTGTAAAGAGTTGCCACCTTCTAAGAACTTATCTATGTCCAAATGATTAAAAAAAATTGTTCAATTATTCAAAATGGATATTAATCGAAATGGTTTTGAAAAGCTTTAATTTCTTTGCTGAACTATAGAAGGGTTGCCACCTGTTTAAAAAATCATATCCGGTAAGACAAATATGTATCACATATGGGTCCCTAACGAAAGGAATTTCAGAAATTAGTATATAATAATATTGGGAAGAGGGTTGCCACCTGCTTGAAATGTCGAGTTAAGTTTACTTATACCTACACAAGATATACGAAATAAAAAAAATATGGATTTCAAGCAGGTGTGTTAACAAGTATTTAGTTTGAACCCTAAGAATATTTTTGAGGCGTTGAAAGAGGGTTACCATCTGTTTGGAAAGTTAAATTCAAATTATTTTATAAGTTAAATGAATTACTAAAATATGGGTATCGATCGAAGGGTGTTTGAGAATTTTTTATTTGTGAACTGTATTTAGCGGGGTTGCCACATGTTAGAAAATTAAAATTCCTCTTAATCCATCTGTTATTTAAAATATGCATCGCAGTGTCCCGCGAATGAGAGTTAACAAGGATTAAACTTGAAAATACTTGAAAATCACTTGATACATTTCATTAACTTGCCAAATTTCGATAATCCCATAAATTTTTATAGCTCAATAACTATCCGTAAATGTTCTGTGTCTATAAATTTCGACAAATCAATAAACATCAGACTTTTCCAAAAACCATAATATTCAAATAAAGTTTTTATTTTCAATAATTCTTTTGAAGTGCTAAATTCAACAAAAATGCCAGCCGCTTTTCATCGATTATAAATTTTGCGGTACGTACCCTTATAGCTTGTGTGGAATAAATAGTTCTCTTAAAAGCACCCAAAGTCTTAACTACATCCAGAAAAAAGCCAGCTAAAAATATTTCTCGGAACACATGATTTGTTAAATTTAACTAAATAATGTATCTACAACCAAATTATGTGTTAAGAGAAATATATTTAGCTGACTCTTTCTGGGTGTATTTCGTTCGTAATTTTCCATATTTTTGCGTCGTATCAGGGGAAGAGAATTAGGAAGGTCTAGTGGAGCGTGATTTGCATCGATAAATGGCGTAGCGATTGTCAGAATGCCACTGCAGGAGGTACCTTGTCTTGTTCCCTTTAATCGCTAGACTAACGAAATCTGCGCTTCTTTAAGCTGCGAAAATCTCGGCCGACTGCTGTTAGGAGGACCTAGTACATAAGTATGTGGCAGTAGCTGCGCGAATCGCCTTTCGATTTGTATGCATCGGCAATTAAGAAGCTTTTTCATGTCAGATGAACATTCAGTGATTTGTTATTGCCTGCTAAAGAGTGACTGGTATCTAAAGTAAATTTTAAGATGGATGCTCGAGCCAGAAAACCAGCCTCTGTCCTACCGAATGGAAGTACGCATCAGGTTATTAGTTTGGTTTGAAAAATATATAAAAAAAAAAACTTCAAGGAAGTCTAGTTGCACTTAACTTACTCACAAAAATGAGCATTAGTTAGGTTTTAAATGTTTAGCATTCACAATGTCTTCAAATTGCATTCGTCTTATAAAATCCTTGAAACTATTCACCATTAAAAATGTATTTAGAACCCTTATGTTATAACTGCTGGTGGCTGTTCGCTTGCTTTCGCATCCAATATTTGTTGACTAAAAGCCATCGAAACGAGATCTCCAACATCAAGTAAATAAATAAATAAATAAAATCTATAAATAAATGCACAAAAGCCTGTAACAGTGCAACAGCCCAGAAACATAAACACTAACATGCATAAATCAACATGGGCAAAAATAAATGTAAATAACTATGCGAAATATGTGCATTTCCAACAAAATAAACAAACACTAACAACAAGTAAAAAAAAAACGTAGTGTGTAACAGAAATGTTGTGTTGCATGCGGCAAATGCCACTAGCTGCAACATGTACCGAAGCAAGCCATACAAATAAGTCAACAAATAGAACAACATGGGGCAACAATAACAACAACTGAAAAACAACAATAATAAGCATGTGCTAGCCTGCATATAAAATGACAAAATAAATAAAATACGAACACTTTGAGCGCATTTTGGGGTAGTGGTTTTGCGCAGCAACAACAAAAATCATAGTTAAGTGTTACAAGTTAGTAGATGGGTTGCAACATGACTTGCACCGACTTGCATCCAAAAACCCATCTTCGTTCGAGTGTGCGCCTGATAAAAGTACTTTTTTATGATGCAAAGTTCAAAGCGTTGCAGCAAGATTTGCTTGACGATTGTCTTCTATGTTTCGGATGATATTTATGTATATATACTTTTAGATATCGCTTGAGGGTTTTGAAATTTTCAAGTGCGTGTTGAGTGTTAGGCAAAAACTTTGAGGGAAATCAGGTCAAAAAGTTGCTGACTCAAAAGTGGGGAAAATAATGAAAGTGATGCGAAAACTATTTCGGACAATTTGATTTTTCTGTAGTTAAGTTAAATATTTTAGGGGACAAAATGAAAATGAAATTAAAGGAGAATTTAGCATTGGTAAAAAAAAACATTGTGAAAAGAAAAAATAAATATATGTATACTATTGGGGCGGGAAAATTTATTTATTTGGGAGATTTTTTGGACTAAATATGCGCGTATAGCACATAAAAATTCTACGCGTTATTCTATGGAATTTTGCCGTAGAAACCATGTGTCTAAAATCAATATAATTCTGTGTAGGACTGCGCGATGATTCCGAGAATCGGGTTAATTTGTTTTGTTGTTTGTTAAATTGAAAATATCTCGAAAACGTATCCATAGAAAAAAATATTAACTAAATTTTTGGAATCACGGAGCAATTCTACATAGAAATTAGATAGTGGCATCCATAGAACATTTTTACAGTAAACCAGTGTAATTAGTTCACAGGCGACGGATGTATATAAATGCAAACTGATCCTATAGGTTTTAGGTCACTCATACGCCACGTCGACCATTAAATGAAAAGAAAGCACTCAGCAAAACGAATTTTGTGCGAAAAAAAATAATTATTTTAAATATGATTTCAAAACGAGTGCAATTGTTAGAATCAACTAATATTTCCTTTTCTTAGCTATGAAAAGACCAGCAAATTATAGCCGCTTTGTCAACTGTGCACCCAAAAAAAAAAAAAAAATGCTCGCCACTTGACCGCTTTATGCTTGCGTGCATATCAATTTCAAGCCACTTCAGTTTCATGCTCTAAAATGAAATTTAATAAATCCATTCTAGTTTAGTTGTTATAGAAGAAAGTCCTACACAAAAAACATATTGTTGCAACCGCTGCATGCAAGCTTAACGTTTCAAAACGGAAATGAGTTTAAACTTTCAAGCTGTGCAGACTTTGTAAATTGTAACTAAAAATTTTTGCATAATCATCGGGGGCAAAACCATTAGCAGAAGACCGCGAAGGAAACGAAGAACAAGCAACAAAACCTCGCTCGCTCAATTTTCTCACCTCCGAAAAGCTAAAGCGAAAGGCAAATACGCGCACAGCCATGCCAATAGTTAACCAAAAAATCCTACACCAAAGCAAAGCTTCAATGAGCAGCGGTTGCGGCAACAGCTTTTGCAATTGTTAAGTCAACTTCCGCAGCAGCTGTCAGGCGGGTCGCAACAACTGCCAATTTTTTTTTATTTTGCACACTATCCTTCATTTCATGCTGCCCACCAAACCATTGGCACTTATAAAAATACTCGTACGGCAAAAGTGGTAAAGCACTGCGCGCGCGCCGCACTGCCAGCAAGTCAAGCGAGCTCAAAAACAATTCTAGCCTTTTGAACCCATTGCTTTTAGCGCAAGTTTTCTGCACTTCCTTCCTCGTATGCTTTCCTCTGCTGCGTTTGCCTTCCTTCCTTCCTTCATTCATTCTGGCCAACTTGCTATGAACTATTTTGCTAGCTGCTAGTTTGTTATTTGCTTGTTACGTTCTATTATCAAGCATTTCTTTGCTCTGCCATCCGACCAACACTTTCAATTAACAGAATACAATAAGGCACTAATTCTGTTTGAGTGACGAGAGGTGGTGGAGGGAGAGTGAAAGATGTTATGAAAGAGAGTGAGTGGACTAAACACAAAGTTAAGGCGAAAACAATGGTTGCAACGCAGCGTAGGCAAAAAAAAGAAATGTTGAAAACCCTACACAGGAAGTGATAGGAAAGCGGGGCAAATGTTTTACTGGATAGAGGCGGTGAAATACAGAAGTGCAATCTGGAAGCTATGAAACCATGAAATTGCTCAAGAGCCCAGAAATCAGGCACTAACTTACTATTAGATGCGAGACTGTCACCTTTGACATTTCGGAGCGGGTGGGAAAGTTTGCTTCAAATAAAAGAAGGGAAGTGGAAAATGAAAATTTTGTAATTTTGATGAAACGCAATAGAACGGAAGCTATGAAAAAAGGAAACGAAATGGTATTCATGGAAATGGTTTGGATTGAATTTAAACGAAATGAAACAGAGGATAATAGAATAGAAAGTAATGGATAGGAATGGAATACAATCAAAAGAAAACACAAGACATAAAATAAGGGGAATAATAAAGAAAAAAGGAGCAATTTAATAAGAAAACTAAAACGAAGTTAGGTGAAAATTAATAAAAGATTACAGCGTAGAACAGAATGGGTAATATAGAATTAAATGGCATGGAAGGAAGTGGAATTGAAATGCATGAGAAAATCTCAAAAAATATAAATAAACTATATTAAATAAAATGAAGAGAAAAAAATTGGCAATTAAGGGATGCAATGAAAGTGAAGGGTGTGGCATAGGATATAACGGAATGAGAAGGGTTGGGCTGGATCGAAACGAAAAAAATTAAAATTTTCTGTCTGTGCACCAGTGTACATTTCTTGGATCTAGTTCTGTTAAACTATTTGACCAGACATTTCGGTCTGGAATTTTGAATTCAAATTCCCTTCCAAAGCAGATTTCCTTTGGCATAGCGTCGGAGAAATCTCAGAACCCTAGACCTGGTATTTTGCTCAAAATACCTGTATGTTGTATATTGTATCTCTTTCGACATAATTTTCTGTAGACGCAAGGCTCAGGGCAGTGTCTCAATTGACTTACATTCTTCGTTCACGTTTCCCCTCTTGGAGCGCCTAATGAGTTTATTGTATTCAGTGAGAGCAGCCCTGTACTTGACCCACTGATGTGATCTATTTGCCCTGTTGAAAAGCTTCCTGACCAGTTTGCGCTTCACATCCAATGATACGATACGAAATGAAGTAAAATAAAATGAAATTAATTAATTAACGAAATAGGAAATTAATGAGTGCTACTGAATGCAATATGAGAAATTGAATGTAGCAGATCGAATGCAACGAATAAATTTGAATTAGATTAGATCAGGAGTAAAGCGCGATTTCTCTTGGATTATTTATATGATTCAGACTCGCTTTTAAACTCTTTTCGTATCTTATCTGTTATGGAATTTTGGAATTAAAAAAAAAAAAACAAAAAAAAATTATATCAGGCTCTATGAGTAACTTAGACTGTTTTCACGCCCTACTACCTAACTTTTTCTCTACATACTTCAAATATTTTAAGTTTGCTCAACATTGACTTCAATTCAAATGAATATAAATTTTCAAACTCATTCCTCTAGATGTTCAAGATCAAGTAGATTTTTCTCACTTCACAAAATTTTACCTTTTCCACGCCGAGGAGCATCTTTAAATCCACTGCATGCTGAATGTCAACTACAGATTGAACATAAGGTCAGTGTCAACAATTTATTGACTTTGAATTGGCTGCATGCAAATAACCTTCAATAAAATACAACAACAAAACAAACGTGCGTAGACAACAGACAACAGCAATTGCCATTGCAGTATCAGCAATTTATTGTATTAATTAAAAGGACAACTGCAACTTCATTGCAATTTCTGTCTGCTGCACTTGGTTAACAGAGAGAGGTAGAAGATTTTTGTATGCACTCATATGTATGGTTGTACCTTTGTATGTGTGCTTGTATATTGTACATAAGTATACAGTATGCGTGAAAACTAAGTGTACCCTGACGTTTTGACGATTTTATGTATTTATATTTGCCATACCAAATTTTCTTACCCTTTTGTAAAAATAAAGCTCATTCAAGAGCAAAAACCACAAGTTTCAAATCAGTTTTCTTTTATTTCATACAGAACTCGGGGAAAATGCAAGAAATTTTCCGCTTTTCAATTTTAATATAATAAGGAGGAAGTTCGAAGTCGCTAGAAAATGCAGTTGTATTTGGAATTTTTTTTTTCTGTCGCACTTTTACCTCAGCGAAAAAATTCTGAAAAATCAAAAGTAATTTTTACCGGCAGGAAACTTCCACTTTATTATACGTAAATTTAATTTTCAACAAAACTGCTTATTTAAAATTTGTTTTAAGAAACCGAACTGAAAAATTTTAAATTTCAATGAAAATTTCTTTCTTCGAAATTGTAAAAATGTATTCTTGTGGATTTTCCTGTTGAATGAACTATACTTATTTTTATAAAAAAAAAAAAAAATAAAAACGTCAGAACGTCGGGGTGTACTTATTTTTGACGCTCACTGTATATCTAGTGCATTGGCTTTTCGTCTCTTGTCTTTCAGGAGGTAGTCAGAGAAGGGTACATGAAGCTCTTAGGCTATATACAAAAAAATACAAGAAAGCATCCGTCTGACTACTCAGTTTAATATACATATGTATATTGGTTTCAAGCTTGAAAATTTTGTGTTGCATACTCCGTTTTGAAGACTACCAGCCTTCCTGCTGTCGCCTGTTGGCGCGTCGCTGTTTACTGAAGTTAACAACAAAAATTTTATTGAATATGAAACTGCAGTATAGGCTGTACTATCGATTGCTCGAAAGTGAATTGATTGTCTTTCATGTTGTAGTAGGAGTTAATTGCAACATGTTGCAGTGAAAATAAATCTACGATAGGTATATGGAGGCGAATTTGATTTAGAAAAGGTAAAGCAGTAAATATGCTTCTGAAGCCAAGAAAATGGAAGAGGAAGAAATATCGTTTCAAAGGGTTGGAAGTGGAATTGTAATGCTACAAATCCAGTTGAAAATCAAAATATTTAAACTCTTTATGCTGACTACACACGGGGCAATCTTTAAAGCAACGTTTTGAGGCAACCTTTTTTTCTTGTTCAATACAAACGAGGCAACCATTGCGGCAACCTTTATAGTGTGTGCTCTGTTATGAAATGAACATACGGAAGAAAATTATTTTTCTACCAAAACACCTTTTCAGCTCAACGGTTTTCAATGATTTTCGGGCAACGGTTGCAGTAACACGGATTTTTATGGGCAACAGTTCCTCAAACGAGACAACGGTCAAAGCAACATGCCCTGGTTGCCTTGTATGTAATCAGCATTAAAATGAATAAAAAAGAAATTATTTCGTTCAAAATCCTCAAGTTCAAGAAAATTTCTTTTATTTGGACTCTTCAAAATGCGGTTTCGAAATTTTTGAATTTTCTAGTAGGATTAAGCAGTCGAAGGTTTCATATGGCTTGGCGAAAATTAAAAACTATTAATTATAAAAAAAAATTGCCTTTCATTTGTCGGAAAATTCCTTTGGAATTATGAATTTTTTTAAATGCCAAATACCACTCTCTCTTTCAACAAAGTACCTACTTTTTATTCCTCAAGCAAAGCCATAAATACACAACTCAAAATGAAAGCAATACGGCATTCTAAACCTGCTATAAATATTAAAAAAAAAATTATCCGCTACATAGGAGTGTATCTTATATCCACAATTTTAATTTGATCGCCATCATTGCCACCTACGCGTATGCCAAGTGCGTGAAATTGCAACGCGAAGTTAGTGTATGCACGCAAACTTCATGCAACGCTTGCCACAGCAACGCATCAAATTACAAACGAGTAGAGAAACGCACTTGCATCTCAAATACAAATAAACAACGAACACACCTGCACGACAGCTACAAGTAGCGGCTCCATTACTACATACATACATATGTAGGTGTAGGTACTACAACACCCATACAAATCAATTTCATGCTTAACAATTTCCGCTTGCATCACTTGTTACTATTCGATTTTCTTTTCCAGTTTTCCGCTACTTTCTTTTGCACTCTACTACTAGTACTCCGTAACGTGTAAGCCATGACGTTGTCCGTCGCACAACTTTTGCGAAGGAAAAATCCATTTGTGGCTACTCGCGCGTACCGAATCAATTTATTGCCACAGAAATTATGTGATTGCAGTTTGGTTTGTGGCACAATGGGCAGGTGTTGCAAGCAGACATTCAATATGGGAGCTAGATATGCTACTACATACTGTTGTTTTTGTAATCGCTTTCCTTCTTCGCTCATTTTCACCAAAGGAAGTTGTGTGTGTCGCGCTTTGTGTTTATCTGCTGCTGTTGGCGTAAATGGAGTGGAAGCGGTATGCTACTTGCTTATTTTTAGTAACTGAATGTCAGCGGCTTGTAATTGATATTTTTCTTGGAGGAAGAAAAATAAATATCATTCTTAAGCGAATTAAACTAGGTTAAACTAAATGCCATGAGACAAAAATGGAGATCTATATTTTTTTTTTGAGTGAATTTAGGCATTGACGCTGAATGGTTGGGTCTTAGAAAGATATCTTTCTTCCCCTTTCTAGCGCCACAAATATAGGTCCTTTCATTGTGGGGCCACTGTTGGAGAAATACATATTTCACTTCAGAGAATTCTTTAGTAAATCTCACGCGCATTTTTTTTTCTGCCACTCCCTTATTTCGGCAGAAACAAAAATCCTAAAGCATTCTTCTTACATTTATTTCAATGAATGGAGTTCCAGAAAAAAGTATAAAAAAAAATATTTCAAGCAATTGAACAATTTTAGACTTAAAACGTTTATTTAGGTAAGTAAGGAAATTGTAACTCGAATAAATCATAATTGTCTCATTTTTTAATCACTTTTGGGAAGTTTTCAAATAAAATATTCATGTTAGAGACGATGAGAACTGGGATCAAACACAACATATCTGTGAAGTTTCAAGAGTGTGCCACCAAATTAAAAAAAATGGCTGCAAGCAAAATATTTGTCCCATTTTTTTGCAATTTTTTGATATTTAACGATTTTTTGATTTTTAAAGATACTTCAAAAAGTTAATATTAAATGATGAAAATGTGCTTCTTGGCAAAACGAAGCAATTAAAAGTAATGAAACTAGTGGGACGCCAAATGACAACAAATTTCCTTGATTATAAGATGATGTTGATTTCCGAAAAAAAAATTCCAATACTACAATTTTTTTTTTGACACACTCGAAATTCATTCTAAAATTATTAAGTATATATGTATATCGGCAAATCCTAACGATGCGGACGTTACGCTCGCTCGCTTCTTTTAACTTTTTTGTAAATTAAAAATTTCTTGTGGTATAAGTACGGTGACCATCCATTCTGTTTTTTGCAGGACCGTACTGTTATTTAAAGGTCTGTCCTGCGTAGTTTTTCAAAACAGAAAACCCCCAAAATGTACTGATTTTTTCCAAGTGTCCTGCTTTTGTTCCGCATTTTCTTCGATATTTTATAATTAACTTTTCCTTATAGAAATAAAAGCAGTGTTGATAACTAATTGATAACTACATAAGGGTAAGCTGGTTTTGAAGGTTCAACTAGTCAATGCGTTCTAAATATTGTACGGTTATGGACAATAGATGACGAGGAATTGAAGACCAGCATCAAATATATCGATAACACTGTTCTACAAATTTTGTGGTAATCGCTTAAGAAAAAAAATAGTTTCCAAGCCAATTTTCCTTTGAAACAAGCGCTTTCGTAATTTTTTTGAAAAACGTGTTTTTGGTACATTTCGAACCTATTCGTCAATATCTCATGAAAAATTATCCAATCAACATAAGCGACCTACAGTCCTCTTACAAAAATATATTACTTTGCCGATTTCAATGAAAATTATTAGTGTCACAAGCGACCAAAATCGAAAAATTTAAATTTCAATCATTTTCTTTTTCCAGTAAATGAAAATCTGATGAGAAATGTAGATGTTACGGAACACAATCTGCACAAAAAAAATATATTTTTGCAAAGAGCCCATCAATACCTTTCGAACTGTTGGTCGTTTCATGAGATAGTACTAAAAGTACTGAAAAGGTACTAAAAATACGTTTTTCGAACAAATCTCGAGAACACTTCTTTGAACCATGGGTATTTTTTTCGTGTTCAACGACCCAAATCTCGAAAACACTTCTTTGAAACCATGGGTATTTTTTCGTGTTCAACGANAACAAATCTCGAGAACACTTCTTTGAACCATGGGTATTTTTTTCGTGTTCAACGACCCAAATCTCGAAAACACTTCTTTGAAACCATGGGTATTTTTTCGTGTTCAACGACCCAAAAATTGCCTAAAAAAATTACTTTACAGAGGTTCATATTTCGTGTAAAATAATATGTAATATGCCTTATTATAATTTTGTAAATATTCATTACTAAAAGATTAATACCAATGAAGCAAACGTGATTTATGTTTAAAGTTTAAAATTGGATTAATAATTAAGAAATATACACTCTACGTTATAATAATTAATAGGTACAGTTTTCCTTTTGTTTGTTTAATATTCATTAACTTTTCATAAAAATATAGCATATTCTACGTCTACATCCCCTGCGCATTTTCTTCCATATAAACATTTTGTCAAGCATACTTTGTATCGTAGAAAATCAAAAAAAGGGTGCGCTATTCAAATGACGAAGAATGTATATATGTAGTATATTTTTGTTATTTTTATGCTACGCAATTATATGTAGGTACATTTTTTGAAAAATTGTCCTGCATTTTCAAAATATATTTATGGTCACCGTAGGTATAAGGGAAGTTTTATAGCAGTACTTACAGGCTAACCTAATATTCGCGGCTTGCGTTTTGGTACGCATGCCGTCGAATTTGTTTTTTTGCGTCACCCGAAATTGACTTGCATGCGTTTGCATTTGATTTCATTGAGCGAAACGTCAAATCAAAATGTCACGCAGAACAAAAATTGGAAATTGAGTTAGCTTCATACGCACGCCGTTCAATTTCGGTTGATCTCATACAAGTTGCATGTGCATGAGAANTTTTTGACAGTAAATTGGCGGCGTGCGTGAATATTAGGTTAGCCTGTTATGAGAAAAAAATAATGGAAATTCGAATTTTTAGTTAATATCGGTGTATTTGACTTCGAAATTTACGTTCAAGGCGAATTAATATAAGGTGATAGCAGGAGTACAAAAACAAAAATTTACATGTATTTTGTTTTTGCTTTGGCGGCATAAACTGTCAATATCTGTAAGAGTGTGTGTAGAAATTCCAAAAAAAATTTTCATTTTGATATCAGAAGCCGTGCGGCGAAACACATACACAAAATCAGCTCAGCTAGTAATACCACCTTATATAAATTCGCCTTGTTAACGTTCGAACGTTACTGAAAAAAAACTCTCAGCCTACTAACGAAGAAAATCTATGCATAAAAAAAAGCTGTGAATGATCAAGTGAAAATACTAAATCATTTTTTGTATGAAATAGGCGCAGGAAAGAAACTTACTCATACGCCACCTATGATTATGTACGACTACGGCCAAGTAAATATGACTGTGGCGTTTGAGTAAAATTCTTTCCTGCTCATATTTCATTCACAACTTTTTTATTCACTCATCGATTTTCTTCATTAGTAGCTTGTTTTTTTTTTTTTGTGAAAGAAAAGATCCGTAATCTATGACCCAAAATTTATATGAGGTATCTCGGCGTTTTTTGTGTTTAATAAACTTTTTTCAATCCATTATAATTTTTGATCTTGTCTGTTCGACAAATTCAATTTATTTCTACACATGTCTCTCCAATAACTACTTACACGTACATTATGTTCCGTGCCAATCTTCCAAGCCTTTCTATTGCCTTTTATTTCACTGTTTTCCTTTCTTACCATCTGACCTCATATCAATTCATTTCATTTCAGTTCATTGCCTATAATTTCATGCCATTTTTATTAATTTTGTTTCAATACATTCCTCTTAGTCCAACATCTCTCAGCTCCTAGCAAATTTGTTTAAATTTTGCAATCATTATAATCCAGCCAAAAATTTTACCAGCTTACTTTTTCCATAAAAATAAAACAATCTCAGCCATTTCGGCTTTTGCGCTGACCTTCTAAGCCCAGCCAACTCCTATTCTACTCTTAATGGCACTCGCGCCAATAAAGTTTTTGCTATCCTTCACCTTCAGCAAAAACTAAATACTGGCACCTTGTTCGTGTACTCAAGCCTCTGTTTGTGTTTTGGTCGCTAGTTGTTTGGATATCAACAAACGACGTTGCGGTGTTACGGCACAATCGCGCACATACATACACTTCTCGAATATCTCACATGCTCAGTAAATGTCCCGTGTAATATATGACCTCGGCTTAAAGGTGATTTTAATTATACGAAATTAATTTGGATTAACATTTGATAGCCGGTCACAGAAGCGATGTGGTGAGAGCGCGCTCATCCTCATGGCTTCGGCGTCGAAGGCTATTAGTGTCCAATTTTGGCGGAGCTATGGAAGGCGATGAGCGAGTAAACAACTAAATGGTCCGCGCTAGTGTGTACGGCTACGTGTTTGTATGCATGCAGGAATGTAGTTGACGGTATAAACATGGCAGTGATAAATTGCTGGATATCTTCTCTCCTGAGCGTATACATAGCAGCTACATGAATTCGGCGGTGGCGCTATCAGTTGTGAAGGTTGCGCTGCTTGTAGTGTAGTGTAATTCATTGTCGTACTTCCTATTGTTGATGAGTGTAAATAATTATAAGGAGTTGAAGAGGAATGGATTAAAAGAGCTACCTCATAATAGCCACCTCCACCTCCACATAGCAATTGTGATTTCCATAAATGATTTTATATACCATTCGAGAAGTGCCACCTGACAGACATGTGAAAAGGTGGCAAGCCTAGTGAAAGATATTTATTTATTTACTCGAACTTGTCTATAAGTTGACTAAATTGGACTGTTCAAACAAGTGGAAATCCTTTTCAATTTTAATTTGGGTTTTCAATCAGAGGTCAGATATAAAGCCTTTTCAAACCCATTTTCATTGATATCTATATCTTGGTCATTCATCTTTTTTACAAAGTAATTTGAATGTAACTTTTTAAACAGCTGGCAACCCTTTTACAACATTATAATTGTTCCCCGTAATTGACACCCGTAAGTTAATCAAATTTTACTGTTCACAGTATTTTCAAGCTAAAATATTCCTAAATTTCGTTCGCCTAACATGCTGATGAATATTTTAATTAAACTGATGAATTAAGTTGAATCTGATTTTTTAAACATGTGGCATCCCCTTCAATATACTTCAGAATTAAAGCCTTTTCAAACCCATTTCGACTAATATCCCTATTTTAATTATTTATTTGGCTTGGAATATAACTTTCTAGCGAACGGCAACCCTCTTCAAACACCTCAAAAATAGTTTTAGTGTTCAAAGTATAGATTTCATAATTTTTCAAATAATTTTTTATGTGAGTTAATTTATTTCGACCTTTTAAACAGGCAGCCCTCTTCAAACGTAACTTCAGGCTATAACCTTCTTAAATTACTCTCGCGTGACATTGTGATACATATTTTAATTAACTGATGAATTAAGTCGAATTTGATTTTTTAAACATGTGGCAACCCTGTGAATATGGTTCAGAAATAAGGCCTTGTCAGACCGATTTCAATTATTCAGCTTATTAAATAACTTAAATTTAACTTTTTAAACAGTTGGCAACCCTTTTTGAACACCTTAAAAATATTTTTAGTGTTGAAACTAAAGATTTCTTAATACTCTTTTGTTTCATATGTTTTAACATTTTTTTGTATAAAAGTTAACTGAAATCGTTTTTGAAACAGGTGGCAACCCTCTTCAAAATATTTGCAAACTATTATTATATTTATAAAAACGAGATAACGAAAAATAAATGGATTTAGGAAAACATATGAAATGGGTCGATACTATCGATAGTCACCTTTAAGACTATCGTAAAACATCGAGGGACTTGACTATCGATAGTTTGACAGCTCTAAGAGGGAGTCGTCGCTCCTCGTGCGCTATTAGGGTGTAATTTGAAAGTTTTCCCATCCACAGCTGGAGCTCTGGTGTGTATCCTCAGGATGGACCAAAGAAAGTCTGATGGCCGATCAAGCTCCGTTGGGCACCAAATTTCGCCCCGAAACTCACCACAAGTTTACTCTGTTGTTGGTTCCTAGTTTTTACAGTACCTGTTTGCAACTATCTAGTACTCTAGACACAGTTTTGCAGGAGTCAAGCGCTGTTTCGAAATAGTCGCGAAGATCTCGATATGTTCCCAAGAACCAGATAATCTCGAAGTAGTCTCGAAAAACCCGAGAACCCCCGAGCGAAAATCCCGTAGAAGTAAATTTTTTGTCAACCTAATCTTAATCTCCATTATCTGAAAGGTAATGGTATGAATGTTTCGAAATATATGTTTCAGATATGGGATCGCCGCGAACATTTTCACGTTTAATTATGTTCCCAACATTATGGTAAGCTTACGCCTATTTATTGAGCTAACTTGACTGGGCTACCAGGTGTTTTTTGTTCTAAAACACTTTTACCCATTCGAAGTAAATAAATATAATTTTGAAATCATATATTTTATAGAACTTGATTTCACATGGACTTTTGATTTTTTTGGGCAAGACAAGTCAATAATTTTTACTTAAACAATTAAATGATTAAAAAATTTTACGTTTAAAAGTGTTCTCCCCGGTTTTTTACAAGTTTCCATAAGTTTTATAGGTTTTATTAAAAATTTTGAGACGCTCCTGGATTTTTCGAGAGTTTTTCGAGACCAAAAATTTAAACAAACCAAAATGTCTCGACATTCATTTTTAGATTTTTTTCAGGACTTTTCCGGGAATTTTTTCAGACTCCTCTTCCTGAGGATCCTGTAGAAATTTTTTCAAGCTTTTTCGGGACTTCTTAAAATCTTTTAATATTGACCCGAATCTTTTTCGAGACTTCTTCAGAGAACCTTTCTGATTTTTTAAAGTATCTTATCCGGACTTTCCATGTTTTTTCGTGCCCTCTTATGTATTTGCTAGGATATGTTTCCTTAAATTTTGTCGAGTTTTCAAAATTTTTCAGTATGTTTGTGCAAATTTTCATGATGTTATGGAGATCTTTCGCCGTTTTTGTCTGCTTTTTCGTTTTTTTTTTTTCTAGAAATTTCTATAATTTTTTCTGAACTTTCTTCTTGAAGCGTTTTGTTGGAACTTGCATTGGTATTTTTCGGGACTGTTTCTTTTGGGTTGTTAATGCTTCCAACAAGATGTGAGTGATGTATTTACGGACAGATGCAAATTTTACAAGGTATGACGAAAATTCGCATCGGATTAAATAATTTTTCGGAACATTTGTTGTTGCCTCAGATTTTCCGAGACTTTTCCGAATGTTCGGAGACTTTTTGTACATTTTCAATATTTTTCCGTATTTCGGTATTTTCTGCACGTTTCAAATTTTTTTTCAAATTTTTTATTTTTTCCTGAATTTTTAGGTTCGAACGCTTGTTTAAATCTTAACTTTACTTTTAATAAAAATAAAAATACATAGTTTATCGTGATTTCTTGACCGTAATATTTAAAGTCCTTAGTATTTTTTTTGGCTCTTTATTATATGCAAATAGCTAGATGCTGGGTACAACATCTGCCTTCTATGAATATTTTTCTTTCGTTTACCCCTTTATCCATATTTGAAGGGTTATTTGTCTTTCAAAACCACAACAAATTAAAGAAAAGAAATGTTTTCCAAAAAATTTCTAAAAGGCTTGCCAAGTTCAGAAATAAACTTGATTTTAAACCCAAACAACAAAAACCTCCTCACTCGATTTAACTCAACTGACTGCGGCAAAATAACCATCGACAACCAGCGCCAACTTTTTCAGCGGAAACACGAGCCCGAACAGCTTGAACGGAAACGTAACATTCCTTCAAGTCCTTTTGTTTTTTTTTTTTGTTTGTTTCAACAAACGCCTGCTGTCCTTGCTTCCGCAGCAGCAACAGGAACAACTTCATTAGCAACATGCCAATATTTAGCAACACTGGCTAATTTGCATTTTAATTTTTGTGACAACAATTGCTGCCACCATAACTTCCCCGTGCCTTTACGTTAATCTGTCCTTTTTTTCTTGTAGCTACATACATATTTCCAAACTTTCTGCCTCACTGCGTGGCAACCCTGACTTTTTGAACGCGCTGTTATGTTTTTTCTAGTTTGTTTTACTTTTTTGCCGTTTTGGATTTTGTTTGTAAATAAAATTGTGCGCGCCCATATTTTAAGCTTCGCTCTCGCAGAGTTACCAACCAACTTTTAATGCTTTAACTTCTCGTTGGCTGCTCAGTCTGCTGCCTCAGCGCTTTTGTTCCATCATCCGTTGTTATGTTTTATGTGTGTTTTGTAATTGTTTTTGTTGCACAAAAATGCCATTGTTCATTCGTAGCTACGCGCTTGTTCTTGTTGTTGCGCTGTTGAAAACTTCGTTAACGAATTAAAATTGAATGGAATAATTTTCGTCTACAAACTGGTATGAAGTACCAGTACAACGACGGCTAGATTTTCACTGCCGCCTAACTGTGACAGTGTGCGGCTGGGCAGAAGAAGAATGTCGTTGTTGCAGTTAAGTAGAAGAATACGTTTTAGCGAATTTATTTGGAAAATATTTAAAGCGATAATTGGGATTGAAGAGATAAGCTGTGAAAATTGTATATTGAAACATTTAAACGGTGATTTACGCATTCNCAACTCTCTTAAATACAGTACAAAAATAAATTATTTTCAAACCTATTTCGATTGATAACCATCTTTTGACAATCCATTAAACTTATGAAATAGTTTGAATTTATTTTTTTTCAACTGGTAATAACCCTATTCTATTACTCTAACCTATTGTAAATGCTCAATTTTAAGATTTCTTAACATTCGTTCGTTTGATGTTCATGTTTTAAAATTTCATGTAAATTGTGTATAACAAATAATTTTTGAACAAAAATCTCCCTGAATATCTTTCGTTATAAATATTTCAAGTAACTGATGAACTAAGTTGAAATTTATTTTTTAAACACATGGCAACCCTCTTAAATATAGTTCCGAAATAAAGGATTTTAAACCCATTTCCATTGATAACCATCTTTTAATAACTCACTTAACTTATTAAATAATTTTAATTTAACCTTTTAAACTGGGGCAACCTTCAGACACATCAAATATATTCAAAATAAATTGTCAAACTAAGGATTTCTTAAAACTATTTAGTTGGACATCCATTTTTAATATTTCATATAACTTGGGTATAAAATAATTTAATTCGACTTCTGAAACAGGTGGCAACCCTCTTCGCAATATATTCAAACTACCTACAAACATTCTCAAACCTCTTTTGTCTGACACCTATATAGTGATCCCTTATTCACTAACCAAATTCTTTTAATTAAAATTGATTCGATTTTTAATATTTCATATAACTTGGGTATGAAATAATTTAATTCGACTTCTGAAACAGGTGGCAACCCTCTTCGAAATATATTCAAACTACTACCTTCTCAAACCTCTTTTGTCTGGCACCTATATAGTGATACCTTATTCACTAACCAAATTAATTTAATTAATTAAAATTGAATTCGATTTTTTAAACATGTGGCAACCCTCCTACACCATTTTCAAAACAATTTCGGTTGATACCCATATTGTAACAATTGATTTAACTCTTTAAAAAATTTTAGCTTAATTTCTTAATACGTGGCAACTCTTTTCGAAAAAGTAAAACCTTATTGAACATCCACACCCTAAGCCCCTTAATTTGACACCTTATTTTTGAAAAGCGAACGGACGGTACGTATCTGGTGGCATTTATTTTTAATTATAATTTGACTTTAGTTTTTTAACAGGTGGCAAAAGTCATCTGCAGCCGGGGCCCTTTCATTTGACACCAAACTTTTAATCATCGAGCAAACGGTGCAGATCTGATGACCTGGACAAAAAATCCCTTCGCGTATTATATGTGTAGATATTCCTTTTTTGATTAAATAATATAGCCTGTCTTAAAAAAAATATAAATTTTTGTTCAAAATTTTTAAAATGCAACTAAAGGCACATTATTACTTAGGGTTGGTTAAATTATTTCGTTTAGAGTAAATTTACTCAAGAGCGCCTCGCTTAGCCAAATCACATGTTATACTACTGCATTTCCGCTACAAACAAAAATTTCATTAACTTGCCCTTAAATAATCTCGCATTCTGGGTACATCTTCTTTTTGACCCACTTTATTTTTGCCTGTATTCACTTACTTTACTTTGGAATTTTAATAACATAATAAATTATGACATTTGCCATTAAATCATTAAAATATATGTATGCATACAAATTTTTTCGCCATGCGTCTGCTCCAAAATGAGTTTCGCATTTCAGTTTATGTATGCAGCAAAATTTAATGAGTGCATTTGGGTTATGCTCTTTAACCGCTTTACTACCGGAGATTTTTCGGGTTCATTTTCCACCCAGCAACAACAACAACTTGCCATTTTCTCAAACACACATCTTTCAAAGTGTTTCTGGCGATAATAATATGCAAATTATGTTTGTGGACAGGCACTTTACTACCGAGTACAAGTTTGTTTGTACTTACGTATATGTACATATATGTAAGTATATATGTATGTGTGTGTGTAGACGAAGATTTATCGCAGGCGCAAGAGTTTAGCGATTGTCGAGTTACTGCTAAAAATACATAAATTGTCTCAATGAATCTTCTCTCTTTTGTGACTGTTGAAGTTACTGAGACATTTTATGCTTTTCTGAAATGGTCCGACAAGATGGCCGATTAGGTTTTCTTGAAGTGCTAATCATACTTTTATGAGCAATTTTATGAGTTGTTTTGTATAAATTAAGAACTTTATGTAGTGGTTGGTAGAGGTAGATATTATGTGCGTACTTTTGGAATTTCGGCGCGGGAGAGAAAGTATAAATTTAAAATGGTTTATCATGTGGGGACAGTATTTCAATTCTATTATCTTTGAAACGTTTACTTAGAGTCTAAATTTTAGACTCCTATTTTCAGGTGTTCTTTTTTATATTGAGTATTTACATGTGATTGTTACTTGAAAGAATCGCGTATTTACTTATTATTGCAATCGCCTGTGAGCTTACTGTTCATAGATTATGCCTACAAGTTTGCACCATTAAATGCTAAAGTAAAAATTCCCTACCAGCCTATGAAAAATGTTGGATAAGACACCAGTTTCTGAGTTCATATGTTACTACTTCCACCATTGAAATGACGAAAAAGTTTTGCCATCTAAAAAATTCCATGTGGAAACGAATTGAGTGGCAATTTTTCTTGACACAATGACACAATGACACAAATATATTTTATTGCCCGGTTTTGTCATTATAATTTGTGTCATTTAATGCCTAGTGAAAATCCGGTGTTTGCATTTATTTCTTCAATAAAATTTACGGCACAATCCAAGCTCTTTTTCAACAACAGAAATAATGGAAAATATTTCTTGTGTTTTTTCTTGAGAACTGCAGACAGCCCTGTAACGACGAAAACATTTAATTTCTTGTTCTGGTCGACTGTGTTAGATCAATACCCCCTTTTAATTTTTAACTTTATAAGCTTTTCTTCGAGTCATCACAGGCCCCAAATGTGGACACTCATATACCATTATCTTTGGCTTACGCGCTGATCCGTTATTTTCATGTCATTATTTAGTGGTAATACCGAGAAGAATATTCTGCTTAAATGCAGACGATTTTTCTGCGACTAACCTCAAAGTTTCAAAGAGCGGGTCTGTTAATTGTACTATATTTTTTCAATATTTATGCATCTCCTAAATTGTTTACTATTCTACAGCCAACTTATGCTCCAATTCTTAAATATACGTAAATTCTTTCTCTTTCTCTTTTCAGGCATTAAGGATCCCAATTTGGAGAGGCATACAAAAGGTAGGCAAATTATTTCAACTCAGCCCCGTTCATGGTTTTGTTTATTCTGCGGTTTGCTAAATTTAGAAATTTCATAAAAATTTATTGAAACTAATAAAATCACAAGTTAAAAACCGAAAATTAATTAAAAAGCCACTTAAAACGCTTGAGTAGAGCCAAAAAGCAACACAGTAGAGGAGTTCAAGTGAAAGTGGTGAACCGAAGGGCAAGCGGTAGATGAAGCAAAAGCGAACGTATGGGCAAGCGAGGCGAGAAGAGGTAGTAAAAATTCAAGAGGCAACCAAATTATGGATAGGAAAAACAGCAAAGCTGTAATAAAAAGGATACAACAAATGCATGAAGCAGAGTACGAAGGTGGAGGCTGAAAAGTATTTATAAACGAACACACAAAAAAATATATTTCTGTATGTGTCTATGTGCCCTTGTGGACTAAAGTATCTACTGCATGAATGGTATTGTATTTTACATATGTATTTAAGTTAGACAGACAACAAAGCAAGCCACAATAACTATAAATTCCGAATGCGCCAAGTTAGTGGCTTAGTTGCCAGAGAGGCCACTAAATACAAAGTAACCACTGCCTTTGTTGTGATGGGAATGTGTGAACGAACTTGTGAAAAGGGTTTAAGCATATAAGTAGTGGGATATATGCATGTGTACAAATGTATGTACATTGCGTACCATTTTAAATGCAATCAAGCTAAAAATTAATTAAATTTGCCTTCGAAAAAGCTAAGCAGCCAAAGTGAGACCCCTAAAGTAGCAAGCAAAGCATGCATTTAAGGCGTGTATGCCAAAGGCAAGCGCATGGTGAAATTAATTCGAACGTGCAAAATTAAATTGAAACATTTAAAACAAGAAAATGCGTACATAAACGACATCAACGACGACAACGTCTCCTTGCCAACATCGACCGCCACCTCGAAGGATATATGCTACACTCGTGTGGATAAAACCCTTGCATGGGGACCGAAAAATACGCATAATACCACAAGAGCTCTTAAGTGTCGGACGTGGAGGCAGAGGTGAAAGAAAGTTGTTGTGCGAATTTTATTGGCATGCCACCTCCAAACCAACCACCATGCACGAACCACTCAGCTCAACTCCATTCAACTCCTCAGCTCATCGCAATTTAAGTATGCTGGTATGCATGCCCTTTTAATAACCTGATAAAGTGATACTTGAAGACAGACAGACAGATACTCAAGCATTTAATTTTCGTACGTGGGGTGAGTTTTAATTTTTGAGCAACCATGAAAATACCAAGAAGCCAGGGAAATTATGTGCAGTTTATTGTGAAGGTTGAGAAAAATATAGGCACATGGTGGGCCAGTTGCGCGCATCAGCGGGGCGCAGAAAGGCATGACGATATGAAAAAAATGTTCAACTCCGAGAAGAATCTTTTTACCTGTCGAGTTTAATGACGCCTTAGCGCCTAGAAAATGGCACATTTTTTCAAATACATTTTTTTTGTGCGTCATTGACAATTTATTTATGTATGTAGTGGTTTTAAAAGAAGTTTAAAAGACTTTAGACAAAAAATATGGCATGACATAATGTTATGACATATACTCTTCTTATTGTATTTTGTCATACCATTTTATGAATGCAAATAATTTTGATGTAAAATAAATTTCCCTCAAAGATAGTAATGTATATTGAAAAGCCATGATGGAAAGACATTTACATAGTTATGTATATTATGATTCGACCACAAAAAAAATAGTGATCCGAAAAATTCGTTCTGATGCTATTATATATAAAGGCATGTTAATAAAAAAAATTCAAATAATGAAAGAATTCCGATGGTATCTGCAGGTTTAAGTCCAATGCTTTAATAGGACTTATAGGCTGTCAATTGAGGAGCCATAATTTTTATGGTATGATATTTTCATAATCTGCCCGCAGATTGTCTATGTTTCCTATTAGATGCTTAGGCTAAACTCTAATTTATAGATCGGGTCTCCGCGTCTGACATTCGGCCTTATTATTTAGTCGCCGGTCTCATGTACTGTGTATGGCCTCTGCTGTCTAGTTGTTGTTGTTGTTGTTGTAGCGGCGACAACAACCCCCCGCCTAGATCGGTTAATATTTCAGTCGTTTTCATCAAGCTCCACTAACGGAGGCCCCAGGAAGCGTTCAGCCTCAATGCGGTCGGTTCACAGGGACAAAGGCGTTAGTGTGCTCGGGTTTTCCGGGCATACGAAGGGTGTTTCGAGTAGTGTGGTGTCTCTCCGCATACCGGACACTTATTTGGCACATCTGCGGCTAATCTTCTCAGGTATTAGTTTAACCAGCTGCAGTAGGCAGAGAGACGTTGCGCTATTATAGTTCTAGTCTCCCGAGGCAGATGAAGCTCCGTCTCGTCGATGTCCGGTGGTTATGTGCCTAGAACGCCAATCACAGGTCTAGAGACTACATAACTTGGGACAGACTCTCTGTGATGCCGTTCAGGGCCTGTCGATATGCTGACGGGTCCAGGGCTGCTTAATGAGCCTCTGGACTTCGTCTGTCAGTTCGTAGAGATGCCTCCTGACGTGCCTGGGCAATTTCGCCTCGTCGTGCAGGTCGTATTCTGGCGACATCAGAAGGCATCCAGTCGCTGCCCTCAGTGCAGTGTTTTGTGTCGTCTGTAGCTTCATTCACTGCGTCCTACTAGTCCCTGGCGACCACACTGGTGCTGCCTTGATATATTTATGTTTTATTGTAGTTTTCTATATTCCACAAAGTTATAAAAATTTCGATTGTATAGCTGAATATAATTATGTCTTGCCATAATTACAATGAATTGCTGTGAAAATGTGTATTTGCTTAAATTTTAAATCCTAAACTAGATTCAAATTTAAAGCACCGCTCAGTACCTACTTGTAATATTGATTTGCCATGATATTTTCGCTGAAACTCAAAACATTTACCCACGTAAATGCATTGCCAATAAATCAAAGTGAAGAATGCAGACTAAGAAGAGAAAACCTCGACTAAATTAGGCAATAAATAGTTAGTGAAAGAGAGGCAAAACAAATATAGACAAACAAAAAGCTCTAGCAAATAAAGGATGCATCTACAGCAGCACAACACTAGTATAGACTAGGATGAGCGCGTTCACATTTATTCTACTTTAAGAAAACTTCAAAATTGCAACGATTGCAAAAATGAGAGAAAATAATTTTGTTGCCAAACCCAAAAAGAGAAAGAAACAAAATAGAGCACTCGAAAATTCATTGTTTGTTTAACGACGATACGACAAACAAAATACAAAGTGAATCCGCCTGAGAAGTGCAGCGCACTAAGCGGAGGGACAAACGGCTGCAGCAGCAAACCTGAGAGGCTAAATCAAAAAGACGCCGCAACCGCAGGCGCCAAGTTGAGTAGTGCAATCTTCGTAAGTGAATGCTTGTTTGTGTGTGCATGTGTGTGTGAGTCTTATTTGTGAATGTGCCGAAATTTTCGTTTACGGCACAACACAGCCTGCGCCGAAAGCAGCCCATACAAAAGATAGACGAAAACTTCGACTGGGTCTTCTTTTGCTTCGTAAATACTGATTCTCCGCCTTATGCGGCCTCACTTTTTGTTTGCTAAGTTAAAGTAAAACCAAAGGAATTCAACTAATAAAAATCATCCACTCAAGTGCGAAAAAATCGCGAAAAGCATCATCAAATAATGCTAACGTTCAACACTCGTCCTCCTGTCTGCGCGCGCTGTGACTGCTGGGACTCCTTCTTGGCGTTGGCGGTTGTGGTTGCTATTGCCGCCTTTTACTTAGTCGAATTTAAGTTACAAAGACAAATAGGAAAAAAGCAAAAACTTTTGCAATGTTGAAATGAAAATGTCGGTGAATTAAAATGGAATGAGCTCTGGAAACTGCAGCTGGCTGAAAGGCGGGCAGTAGCAGGCGCTCGAGGCTGCTAGTGGAGTGGGAGCGGCAACTCAACAATTTAAACATATAAAAGTATGTGGCACTTCGATTATGCGAATGACGCAGTCATCGAGACTGAAAGCACAGACACATGAAGCTGCTCGCTCGCTTACCAATATCTTTCCGATTTACTTGCAATGTAATATTCGAACGTCCTGCTTGCCGCCTGCTTGTCCGCGCACGCAGACGCACACATGTTCATGTCCGAACTCGCTCCTTGGTCGGGCGTCGTGTGTGGTAGCGCACTCGTGCTTGCAACAGGCGTACGCGTTGCGTTGGTGGAAAGCAATTTTCCTGCCATTGTCGTTTGCTTTGTGTCGTCTGCCGTTCACAGCAGCTCCCAACCATTCTGCATTATTTTTTTTTTGTATTTTTTATTAATTTTTTTTCGATAGTCTGCAAATTTGGCGCAATGTGACGCGCCATACGAAATGGGTTTGGTTGCATATCTACCGATGAACTCTCGTAAACACTTTATTAAATGCACTGGAATAATATTGTAATACTCGTACTTTATTTGTTGCTGCTCCAACTACAATGCAGTGGGAATGATTTGATTAAGGCTCAGTGAGTATTTAGGTACTCAGACGCTCACACGCATTCGGAAATCGATTGGTCAGACAAGCACTTACTTGGACGACGAGTACTACACTTATTTAGCTCGTTATGTGAGATGTCTGTGCGAGATCTTACGCATCGATGAACGAAGTGATTGCACGAGAGCTTCTACTAATGATTTTTATTAAGATGTTAGACTAGCTATTGTTAAAGATGGTGAAAAGCTAAAGAGGTTAAAGAGCCAGTGAAGATATTAGGGACTTTTCGTTTGTACTGGCGAAGTAATAAAACTAACCAAGCCTCGAACATAAGATAAAGGGTTCTACCGATAGAGTGGATAAGAATCAGAGTTAATCTGGATTAAAAAGTATGGGTATTTGCGCTGCCATAGCGAATACGACAGACGACAGAGCGATGAGCTGTATGAGATTAACAGAGATATAGACATCGTGCGGCGAACTAAAATACAGCGACCAAGTTGGCTTGGGCATATCGTGCGAGTGAAGAGAAAAGCCATTTCAGCTCTGAGAGTATACAACGCGGCTCGCGCTGCCGGTAATAGAGAAAGAGAAAGGTCTCCTCTGCTATAGAAATACCAGGTGGAGAAGGACTTGTCTCCACTATTCATTTTCAAATGGCGGCTGTTTGCATAGATGCGAAACGGCTGGAGTGCTCTGTTTGACTCGGCTAGAACCGCTTAGGTGGTTACAGCACCAATCAAGAAGAAGACGAAGAAGATAAAAGGCTTTCCAGAACTGGATAACTGGTAGCTTTTTGAAGAAACAACCGATTCATAGCGATTTAGCGCAGCTATGGGTAAAAATTAGGCGATTTGTCTGTGAGTAATGGTATCGAAAAGATATTAAGAACCAGCCAGAAAATGACTTAGTGGTATAACTTGAGGTTGCTTAATGAATGACTGCATACGACAAGCAAATAAAATATCGACCTTCTTGATTTTCACTGTAACCTGCCGATTCCTTAACAATACTTTAAACAATTGCACTGTGCGTTTTACAAAGTCAAGAGTCTCATACAGGACAAATATTTTTTTCTAATTGACAATTTTTTTCATGGCGGCTTCCAATTCCAGCGCCCACTTAATTCCTGGGGGAGCTTTTTAAAGTTGCACATTTATTTAGTGAGCCGGGATAATTTTAATGAGACTTTAAACCGAGTAAGTAGGAGTGGCCTCACCGAAGTTTCCTCACTTTCTGCCGTGAGCCAAGGTTCTAAATGAGTTGCTGACGTACATGGGTTACGCATCTCGCACATGCATTGCTCACGCTTCCCGAGGTGTGGTTATGTGGACACAAACTTTGGAAAGAATTCACTTTCAAAATTGGCTTACAAATTTCTTAAAAAGAGTTAAAAAGGTTTAGATGTTGTGACTAGATGAAATTTCGAACTTAAACCGCCATATGAAGTTTCGCCACTCTCATAAATAAAACGAAGGAAAATTGAGCTCACTCGCGTGACACCGTATTAGACCCAAATGTACCTACTAAGATTACAATTACTCGAACGTAGCAAACTATGGCTTCTATGGTGGTAGATTAAGAAAGAGGGTTAAGAAGGCTCACTGTCGAAAATATTTTTCTGGATGGTTGCCATCTGTTTGAAAATTTTTAGTTAATTTAATTGATAAGAAAAATCTAACATTGCAATATGGGTATCAAACTAAAAGGGGCTGGGAAAATTTACTGCCAAAAATATTTTTTAAGGAGGGTTACCACCCGTTTGAAAGATGTTATTCAATTAAAGTGATACAATAAGTGGAATATTATAATAAAAGCATAAAACTAAGGAGGTTTAAGCATGTTTATTGTCGAAAAAATTTTTGAAGCGGGTTGCCATCTATTTGAAAAATTTAATTCAGTTAAATCGATAGAAAATTAATGAATACTTCATAAATCGAAAATTTGTTTGAAAATCTCAGTTCAAATTAATTTTTTATATATGAGGCCACAAGAGTTTTGGGGAAGGTGTAAAAACACAATTTCTTTTAAGGTGCAGCGAAGCACGGCGGGTATTTGCTAATATTTAATAAAAATATATGTCACACTACAACAAAATCCGTTAAGCTCAAAGTTTCTATTTTTGTAACAATTAAACAAAAATAGTTACATTTTCATTAAAATTTCAAACTTTTTATTAAATTTTTTTTTTAATTTTATGGATTTTGTTTTAGTGCGAACGATATTTGAATTAAAAACTAATAAAATTTAAAGTAAACAAAAAAAAAATAACAAAAATTTACTGTACAATTTTCACTGACACTCACTCATTTACATATATCATTAAACACAGTACTCCAAAGAAAAGAATTAAAAAAACTGTTCTGCTTGTCTATCAGTCAACGACCTCTAAAATTTAATTCGTCAAGAAATTGTTTTGTTCGCAAAATCTCGTCCAACAACTCCCTCCAGTTAGTTACAATTGTTTTTGTTAAGGCAACAACCTTGCGACCAATCAAAAGTTCATTGCTTTCAACACTGATTGGTAGCCAGTAATATCAAATAAAATCACACACAAAAAGTCATATTCCGGTTGCACAAATCATTTCTGTACCAATTGGCAATAAGCCCAAAATTACAAATAAAAGGATATTCTTTTACGCTTTGTAACACGATTTTTCATAATCCTATATCCGGCAACAATTGTGGCATTCGGACGCAATCAATTACATTTACAGCAACAGCAGAAAAAACAGCGTACATTTGAAGGATACTTCATAGCTGAATTGCAGTTACAGCCTCAAATTGCAACACTAACTGCTATTCTGCGTTTGTTTTTTTCGCCCCAATATTTTTGCTTTGAATGGCAAAATAGGCAAAAATATGAAGATCCCAAAAAAGTGACCCACTTTGAGGTAACAACAATAAATTTTCCAATCAATATTTCAATTTCACAATATCCCGCTAGTTGAATTGATGATTAAGCGCTGCAAATGGGATAAAGCGCAATCGAGTTAGCACACAAGAGGGTGGTGGTGGCGGCTGGAAGAGCGGGGGTTGGCGATTGGAAACGTTCGCAGGAGCCTAATATAATATCAAGCGCAGGGTTGCCACTTTGGTAAATTATTACCAAAATTGGTAGAATTGGTTTTCCGTTGGTAAAAAGGTAAAATTTTTACTCATTTCGGTAGATCTTTGTTAAAGAATTTTGTTTGGAAAAGATATAAAATTTTAGTTCGCGCTTTATTTTTCGTAGATATCTTGAAATTATAAATTTATTTCTTCTTTATCGCATTAATTTTCGAATGCTTTAGTGCTCACTTTTTATATACATATGTACATACATAAGTATATGCATATGTAAGTATGTATATCGATAAAAGGCGAACATACCGTGCTCCATTCAAAACCCATTTAACTGGAATCCTGAGGAGCTTTTGATTGTACTTAGATGCTATGATTTTATGCAAAAAAAAAGTAGAAAAAAACAACGCCTATTTTAATAAATGGCAATTGTAATATATATATTTTTAAATCAACGGGAATTTTTAGCTGCCCATTGTTATACTAAAATTACATGGGCTAGAAAAATGCATACCGAAAATTTTTCTAAAAATTCAGAGTAAAAAATTTTAAATTTAAACGAAATGATTTAAAATTTTTCTCAGTATTGTAAACAGCTTGAGACCTTGATTTTTATGAATTTGTTTAAAGCGCAAACAATAGTCTTATACAAAACAAAAACAAAAAATAAATAACAAAAAAATTTTTAATTCAAAAAACATTGTGAAAATCAAAAAAAAAAAAAGATACCAAGTGCTTTTTAAGTCACTGTATTAGCTTATAATAACTATAGTTGAAGGTTTTTTAAATGATGAAATTTCGTTGTTGCCTTTAGTTTCATCACGTTCGATTTTGATCTCAAATACTATGTAATTAGTTAAATAAAAAGTTCCTTAATAAGCAATCTTAATTTTTATTAAAATGACTAAAGCATAGAACTTAACTACAGTTTTTATTAAAATAACAAGTAAAGTTGTTGGTAGATATTTATCAGATTTGTTAGATTTTTACCAAGTGGATGGTAAGTATTTTTTTTGTTCTTTAGTGGCAACCCTGGTCAAGCGGCTATTACTTGCGCTCTTGTGCTTGTTCGTAGCTTGGTTGCTTGCATGTATCCAATGTTTATTGCTGCTGTTGTTGGTGTTTATGTTGCCTTGTGGCGGCACTGCAGTCCTATAAAGTAATATAATTATCGCATAATAATTTGCCTGTAGCTAATCGAGAGCGGTTTTTGCCTCAACGACATTGGCGACAGCAACAGCAATGGCAGTACCAGCAAGGGCAGCAATATTCCCCAGAGCAACAACAGCAAATGTATAGACTCTGTTGGCAAACTTCAATAATCGCCAATAATAGCGACACTCAATGTTTAATTTCCTTTCAATTTATTCTGGAGAATGGTAGACGAAGATTAGGTTGGGGGTGAGTGAGGCGACTAGAAGGGGCTGAAAGGCAAAAGGTAACTTTACCAGAGTTGGTGGGAAGAAATTAAACGAGTAAATATCAAGTTGTACGTAAGTAAATGATGCGGAGTGGCAATGCACTGATAAGAACTGGACAATAGCCCGTGCTGCATACACAAATCCGAAGGAGTATTTACTTGTGCATAAATGTAGTGGAAGAGCAGTGTTGGAAGTGTAGATTCTTTAAGTCAATTTGTTGAATAGCGGCGATGAAAAAATGTTCCCAATTTCGGGAAAATACAAAGATTAACGCGAGCTTTTTGTAAATAAAATTAGTTTTTAAAAATATTTTCGCAGATGGAGCTTAAAAGTCTACATGCATACAAACATTTAAAATATTTATCAACAGATTCAAAATAACAATATACTTGAGGGAATTTTTAAATACGTCCAGCTAAGTTAATCCTTATATGTTCCGAAACATTTTGACGGAAGCCTTAGAAGGGAATACATTTTATAATTCCGTTTGGAAAACCGCCATATTTTTTGGTGATCTTCAAAAGTGACACAACTCAAAATTAAACGTACGTCAGAAAATGCGAAAACTATATCGTAGCACATGCTATTCATATGGGCAATGGAGACTTTACCTTAGGCTTTTGGAACAAATTATAACAAAAGTTTGCTCCAGCTTTTGCTTCAAGGTAAATAAAAGCTCTGTGTATTTTTTTAGTGCATTATGTCAAAAATGCCACATTTTAAGTTGTGTCACTTTTGAAGAATGTGTGCGATATATTCCTACATACATATATATATATATATGAGCAACTATAATATAACTAGTAAACTCCTTAAAGTCATTGCATAGAGAAAACCGGTATATTTTAAAGGACCATTTCAAACTAGTCTGGGCTTAAAACACAAATGTATACGCCGGGCTTTTCATGATTTTAAAAAACAAATTTATTTTCCTTGAAATATTTGACACAGAGAACCTGATTAAAAAGAAGGAAGGAATGAGCAGAGGCTTTGCCCACCGTCATCATACAATTGTAGGCTTCTGTGTATACCTTTTTATAGTCTTAGGGCATTATTCATAAAAAATAAAGTAGCTTTATAAAAGGTTTATAAATTGAAAATAGTATGAAAACGTCAATTTATAAAGCTCTTTAAACCTACTTTATTTTTTATGAATAAGGCCATTACACTGTATCTGAGCCTTTATATGAATGTAAAAAAGGAAAAAAAGCAATCATAGATAATCGAATAAGCACTCGTCGGTTTCGATTAGTTGTTCAGGGGAGAAATTTGTATCGTGGTGTTATAATCGGCCTCAAGGTAAATCTATGCAGTATCCTAGCACGTGTATATTTACATACAATTCGAGATATATTAAGATTTATGCACATGTTTAGATACATGAAGAAGGTGATAAGAAAAGTGTTACAAAGTCAGAGGACAAAAAATGTATCAGTACTTGATATTTTGAAAGTCCAACAGGTAAAGCAAACTGAGGCCTCTCCTCTTTTGAAAGGAAACAAAATCGAGCTAGCTTTAATAGATAGCACAATGTCGCCAGTGTCCCCAGTGTCGCCAGTGTCACTAGTGTCGGAAGTGTCACCAGTGTCGCCAGTGTCGGAAGTGTCACCAGTGTCGCCAGTCGCACAGTGCGAATAGACCCTCCTATTTCCTGCTGGGTTTCAATGCACACACACTTTCACATAACGTACCTTCGCAAGTATGTGTTAATTTTTCTGCATAAACCCACATAGATATAAATGTATGAGAACCTATATAGCAGCCACTTACATATGTATGTATGTATGTATTTACATGCATCTGCACAACAAATTTCCATCAACATCCTTGTTATCTATTTATGTATGTGTATGTGTTTCCACGTCTGTCTGTCAGTCAGTGTTGATTGCATAGCATTTTATGTGTCATACATTAAAATTGAATAAAAAATCAATTTCACTTCTAGCCTAATTTGATTGCTTTTCGCTTTTACTTCTGGCTTAATGTATGTATTTCCTTGGCTTTTACTTACACGGCGACATAAACATACATAAATACAACATTGAATTTTTGCCGAGTCACGAACAGGTCGATACCTGTGAAATTTGTGTATCAATGTATTGAAAGGATAATTTTGAAATTAATGAACTTTTCGGAAATTAGAATCAAGCTAAATTTTTTCCCTTAGTATAAAATACAACATCGAGCTTAGTATGCAGATATGACCTTTAGCTCACTAGAACAAAATATGTATTTATTTTCAACTGTCAACATATGTAAATTCGAAACTTTAAAGCTGTTTTTCTAGAGTTTTTGATTTTTTGGAATATGCCACTCTTGCAACAAATGTGCGATATGTATTTGGGGATTTGCCTTTTAAAACTGATTTCTCACGCTTCAGGGCAAAGTTATTTAGAAATAAATTCCTTAACAATTATAAATACGCGGTTTTGCATTTTACACGACGATGTGTAAATTGAAGTTTCTAACTGCTGGCATACTAAATTTTTCTCATTACGAAAAATGGCGCTGCCGAATCCCTTATAATGCTGGACAATAGATAGCTATTTAAGTGATACTTCGTTCTAAAATGCCACCTTTTAAAAAATGTAAAATCATTGTGCTTCAGCAGACGATGATCTGGGGATACATAGAATGATTTAGAAGACCAAAAAATAAATATTAAAGTGGTCGCTACGGCGAAGAAGAAACTTTGTATATAGATTTTTTAAGTGACTTAAATGGATTGTCGAAGTCTGCCACTCAGTTTCGTTAACCAACTATGTATATGTGGGGGTTTAAAGAAGAGGAAGCATAAAGTTTCAGCAAAGACAAATTGCAAGATTACATACGTACTATTTATAGTGTTTGTCACAGCTATGCGCCAAGCTTTGACAATTTATTTTATCATTTTTACCATTAATTATTTTTTATAAAAAAAAACCAGTTAATTCTTTAACAAAAACTATATAAATTCAAGTCTAAAACTTTGTGTAATATTTACTAACGAGTTTTCGTAAAAACTTTGAACTTTTTAATTATAGTGCTTAGAAAGATTTGAGAGTGCAGTTTTTTACCCCGTTCAATTTTAGAACAATGAAGTATTTAGGTACAATCTTAAAGTTGTTTTTTTTTTGTTGAAGGTGTCGCACAGTGATCTGAATATCGCGGATGATTACGAATCTGGAAAAATTTTAAATGATGTGTCCAGTATGACGGTTTTTAACTTAAAAAGTTAATGGATTTTAATGAAACATAAAGACAATTTAACACTAATTTTGTATGGAGAATCGGTTTTCCATGAATACCCATAAATAGTAAAAATTACGTTCCTCTTCAATTCAAATACTAAACAAAGTTGGCAAGAGTTGCCTATAATGTTCTATTTTTGTTTTTAGTTAATCAAAATCTTGATTACTCGAGTAACTGAACTTTTGAGTAATCATAATTTCCAATTAATCGAATAGTTGAGTTATTTACTTTTTGATTAATTCAAATTTTGAATAATCAATTAATCGCACAACCCCAGTATAAAGTAGTTTACTGAACAGAAATGATTTTATGAGTCTTACATCTACCTGAAATTTAACAGCAATTTCAAAATCCCAAATATCTCTTGACGAAAAAAGAGAAAAGTAAAAGCGCTAATCAAGAAACCGTCAATCAAACTAGCAACGAGCCAACCAAACCAATGTTTCTTTAAATATATATATTCATGCATAGATGTACATGTACATATACGTATCTCTTGTGTAGCTATGAGACTAGGTGTGGATTCTACTAACAAAAGTCAAAAAACCGTTTAGAATACGAGTACCACTAAGAGCGTGATAACATGGAAATATCTGTGGTTGAGTGCTTCAGTGAGCTTCAATCGAAAAATAATACCAACACCAAGATTTCACTTGAACAGAGAAAGGAAAAGTAATAAAAGAAATAAAACTTAATTTGAATATTTTTCCAATTCTAATTGTGTTTGCTAATATTATGCGATTCTTACAAATCAAATGGATATAAGGCAGCTTTTGAGAGGAGAAGGAGCAAAGGAAGGTCAGCCGGAAAGATAAAACGAAAAAGTGGGAAAACATTAGAACAACGAAAGCGCAGGACAGTCGAGAAGTAGCAGAGAAAACTTTCGCTACCCAGAAATGGACGGAGACTCTGCAGATTTTATTAAAGCGCAAATTAAACCACAGCGACTTAAATGCGACGCAGAATGCTTATTTTTTTTTGTGCGCTTGAAGTGACTGACGTATCGGTTAAGCTGGGATAAAACCGCGGATGCGGGTAAAATGAGACGGGTAGCTGGCTCGCACTGACTGCGGTCGGTTGAATGCGACTCGTCTTCTGTTCGTGACTAGTCCGTGTAACGTCTTTTTGATGGACACATTCGATTTAGCTGCGCTGTCGCTTTTTGGTCGCGCCATCGTTAAAACTGCGGCTACTTCAACACACTCAAATAAAAAGAGAGCGAGCAAAATTTGGTCAGGCGAAAATAAAATGAATTTGAATAATTTGCATTGGCTGCTGTTTCTTAATGCAAAATGAATCAAAGCATATTGTGGCTGGAAGATTTTCGACGAGAAGACAAGCGAGGCGAGCTACTGAATAGTCATCAGCGTCGGTTGGTATAACTTTTGTTCTCTTGCTGCTGCTGCTGGTATTGTGCGGTAAGTGTTTGCACCGCCTTTGGACAGTGTCGCTGTTCGTTGTGGCCATGTCGCAACAGCTGTGAAAATGATGGCGTGAAAGTGTGCCTAAGTTGTGGAATGCTGATCTCGGCACTCATCCCATGGAAGCAGCCACTTGTCTTAGAGCTGTTTGTGTGTTAGCCACTCTTTCGCAACCTTCGGGCAGCTACACAGCCTTCCTCCAATTCATTCGCCACTTTGCACGTAAAGTTTTATTAAAAATTCAAATACCTCGCTTATCGTTTTAGCCGCAGCTTAAGGTTTTGTGTCGCCGCCTCACTCCATTCGTCTACTTCTTCAGCAATATCTACAGTGCGCGTGCGGTGTAACCACCTTTTTCACGCGAAACCTGCTTAAATATTCCATTTAGTTTTTTTTCTTTTTATTTGTTTAATTTTTATACCGTCTCCTTCTTCTCCTTCGCCTCTTATCACTGGTGTCCCTGTACAAACATTTATTATGCGATTTTGGTGCGTATATGTATAAATATATAAGTACAAATATAAACTCCCAGCCATTGCCAAGGTTTTTATAAACAGAGCAAAGCAAATACTCTCACCCTTAGGCTTTGGTGTGGAAAAATTATGCTACCAGCTTCCGCTGTCTTCGTTCTCCAATACCTTTTTTCTATTTGCTGCTGCTTTGCAATTCAGTAATTCATCTGCGTAGGCTAACCATGGAAAAAAAATTGCGGACGCGCGTAAAAAAATATACTGAAATCAAATGAAAATTAAGTAAAAATTATAATATGAAGTGGCTGGGCCGCCTCAGCATCAACAGCGCCTGCACCAGCACCTGGAATGCCGCCAGCAGCCGACAAATATGTATGTACAAACATCTTTACCTTTATGCACATACCCGTATATTTTGTGAATTTTTTTTTCGCTCACTACTACTTGTTTGCTCCGCGTTCTATTTTTTGCTCCATCTTCTGCCACAAGTTTGGTTTGCTTTGCAAATAAATGATAAGCATTACATTTGATATTCATTATTTGATAACGCAATAAGAAATAAAAATAAAACGGTAGCGGAAACGGAAATGAAAATGTTGCGAATGTTGGCTAACGCTCAGCTTATAAGTAGTCTGTATATTCATTTGCTCTGGGGGCTTCCACCTCACTCACACTTATGTAAATGCCTGTGAAGCCTTCGCTTACTGCATTGCTAAGCCGCTGTGTCACTCCTACCTCTTCAGCCCCATTTACAATATTTCGACTATCAGCCTCCGCTACAGGACAAGTTGGTGGATTAAACGTTTACTTAGGAGAAATATGTTTATCGTTATTATGAAAATGTTGTTGTCAGTATATGACTTATGCGATTATTATGATTATAATACTGATATATTTATATGCACTCATTGGAGGGGAGTATGGCCTGAAAAACATTTGAGATGGATGAGTCTGCATATTTACTATGTATGTTCATAAATGCAGCTGTAGCTAAGGTAAGTTCAGTTCAATTGCTTGTGGTTGAGCCAAATTGTTTTGGGAAAGAGAACTGAATTTGTCAACTGGAAAGTTCATGTTATTCTTTGAAAGAAATGAAGATAGTCGATAGGATTGCGTAAAAGCTGGGACCGAAAATAACAATTATTTTTTTAACAAGTTAAACTTGATCTGATGTGCTTAATGTGATCCTGCACCAGGAAAAGCTTTCAGGTGAAGCTTCCTTCAAGGCGGGATTGGAGTAGGGGCAGGATAGTCGAGGAGAATCCCACTAAAATCTATACTGACGGCTTCAAAATGGACTGCAGTGTGGGTGCGCGGGTGTTCTGTGAAGCGCTGAATGTCTCTCTCTCGTTTCGACTACCTAACTTTGCTGGCATCTTCCAAGCGGAAGTACTGGGCATCGAAAGGGACCCTGCAAAGCAATAGAGAGCAACTGCGTAGGTGTAAGAAAAGCATACATTTCCGTATAGCATAGGCAAGCGGTACTTCTGGCACTTGCCTCACCTGTAAGAAAATCCAAAACAGTGAGAGATTGCAAATGTGCGTTAAGCACGGCGGCCGAGTTAATATACATCACTATCATCTGAGTTCTCGGCCATAGGAACATACATGGAAATGAGAGGGCTGACGAGTTGGCTAAGGCCGAGGCATCTTTGGATGAATCCGAAGCAGAGACTATAAATTGTCCACTTGGGCTCATCAAAAGGGGACTGCATATGCCATTCACACATATGGGTGCTACATGTTGGAACAACCTTTAAACCTGCAAAACTGCGAGGAACATATGGCCGCATTATGACAAGCGAAAGGATGAAGAACTTCTCAAGAGGACAAGAAAAGGCATAGATAATTTAATAGCCACGATATCGGGACATTGGCCCATTGGTGAACATGCAGCTAAAATGGGCCTTCCGTATAACTCTTGGTGCCGTAGCTGTAAACTTGAGGGGGAAAAAACGGTCCTTCACTATCTTTGCGAGAGCCCACCATTGGCACAAATAAGGCAGAACACACTCGGGAGTTTTTCTATTCAAAATCGTGGGGAAATTTCCAAATTCACCATTACTAACCTAAATAGATTCATCGGAAAATCCAAATGGTCTGACGAACCCAACGAATCATGAAATCAGATAAAATCAAGGGTACCAGAGAAAGCGTATCAAAATGGTGCTTTCAGCACTAACTGGGTCCGGGGAATGTACTCAGGCGACGCTTCTACCAACCAACCAACCAGGAAGCGATCAAGGCACTTGCGTCTTTAAATATTCACCTCCAGCATAATAAAACAGCGCAGGGAGAACGTTATGGCTTTAGCTGGCACAGAATTGGGTGCCGGGGCACAACAGAACTCATGGCATCGAAATGGCTGACGAGCCGGCCGGGAATTGATCGGCTTTAGATATACCAGAGGCAGAGGAGGTTCTTGTGCCACTGAGCTATATCAAGGGCCGTATCTCTCAGTACTGGCAAAAGGTGGCTAACAGTAGGTGAAAAAAACGCGATTAACTGCCGTGGGAATCCATGCTGCAAGATTAGGACTGGAACACAATTCTTGTCGTGGTTTTAACTTACCAGATGAGGAAGAAACGGTGAAGCACCTGCTCTGCGGTTGCCCAGCACTTTGTAAGACTAGAATCAGGCTTCTAGGCAAACCTTGCTTCTGAATTACTTCAACTCCACATGCTGGGTTTGAGATAAATAACCGACTTCTGCTGTTTTTTCGGGCTTTCTTTTCAGGATCTATTGCGAGTAGTGGTTTTAAAATGGCACAAATAAGCGCTAATCGGAGTTGCTCAACTCGGCACTTTAACCAACCAACCAACCAACCAGATGGACCTAACGAAACAGGAGGTTACCTGATTTCATTCATTTTTGCTTTCTCATTGTCTCTTTCCTTCCTAGAGCTCAAATTGTAGTGTAAATGACGTTGAGTACCGAAGTCTAGAGACAACATATTTTTCTACTTTGAAATGGGAACGCTTGATCTCTCTATAAATCACGACTAAATGAGGATGTGGGCGAAGTAAGCAAGGATAAACGATTTTACAATTTCGAAAAATATGCTGAACGGGTTAAAACTTGAGGAATGGGATAAATTTGCTAAATAGTTTCTAGATACCACACCCAAACAGTGTCTGTAAAAAGAAAAACAAAACAAAATAAAAATATACTTTACTGAGATCATCAAATTTATTAAGCTTTCCAACTACGCTAGACCATTAATTTCTGCATACTCCAAAAATCACACGATAAATAAGCCATTTACCAGCAATTAAGCTAATCTAACGACACCCACTGACAACGGGCAGGAAAGAAAATTTTAGCTGAGTTGACAGACGACTGAGCTTAAATAATGAGAGAATTAGTGAGTTATGATTCATGATGAACATAATTACTTTGTTAACGCGAACGGATGTGAATTCTAAGCCGAATGGAAAGAAGGTAAGAGAAGAAAAAATGTGGAAAAAACTAAATTAATGACTGTAAGGAAAATTAAGAGGAGGAGGATGGACAGAAAAAATGAATGAAAGAAAAAAAAAAATTTAGGAATGAAAAACAGAGCTAAAAAATATTAAAAGAGAATGAATAGTCAAGAAGAGTCATGAAGAAATGTATAATAAAAAAATGGGAATATGAACCATTGATAAAAAAAATTAAATGATAGAAAGTAAGTGCAGCAATACAGACAAGAAAAAAAAATGTACAATTTCTACAGAAAAAATGTCGCCAAACATATTTTAAGAAAAAAGCATCCCTTTGTATTAGTAAAACTTTTTAAAAATTTTTCCGAACAGAATTAAAAGCTGTGACCGACATCTGAAACACCGAAAAAAATCAGAATCTAGCAAAAGCCAATTAAAGCAAACCTTCAGTTGAGCGCGAAAGGGAAAACTTGACGAATTATTGCGAGGTGCAACCAGGATCATCAAATTTCCGCTTGGATAGCTGCAGTAATTTGAAAATGAAACTAATGCCGCAAACGTGGTAGAAAAGGTGAATGGCAGCTATAAAAAACAAAAAAAAAAAGTGTGGCGGAAAATCGGAAAAATGCAGGCGCTGAGTAGCGAAAATAAAATATTTAGGGGGAAAACTGCATAGTTGGGAAAAAAAACGAAAAATGTGCGGTGAAGGATGTGGGAAAAAAGCAAAACTACAATTCAACCAAAAATATAGGAAATAAAAGCCAGCTAGGATGCGCAACATTGGAATGGATACTTGGCTTGAGCTGAGAAAAATATTGCCAACTCGTTGCGCACTAACAAAGCGCGGAATTTAATACACTTCCGGGCTTATTAAAAATTTCGGAGCATTTAATTTTCTTTTCACCCCTTAACCGTGTGCTCTTCAAAACTTAAATGCCAATTCTTGCAATCAACAAACAACCACTCAATCATCATCTTCAACGTCAGCGCTCTTGAGTGACATAAAATACATAAAAATGAATTGCTGTAAATCACTGCGGCACAACAACAATTTCCACGAATGCAAATTTGCTTTACAAAAGTTGCCTAAGCAAATTTTCCCATACAAAGCAATTAAAATAATGTCAGTGATTATAAGAATTTTCTATGTGTGCTGCACGCATTCAAGTGCACATTGAACCATGCACGCAAGCTCATAATAGCACCGTTAATTGTCACACGCACACATGTGAGCACACGCGCACTCACCAGCGCAACGCATGCCGATTTGCCTAAAGGCTGCAAACTGCTGGGGAAATTTTTATCAACCGGTTACCCTTGTACACGAAAATTTGTAGCAAACCCGAAACCATTTGACTCTTTGATGTGCTACCTAACGTTTGGCATTTGTTATTATTTCTTGTTGTTTTTTTTGCTTATGGTTGTTACATTATATAAGTAGCACCCTTCTTCGACGCTCTGAAATGTGCATCTGCTGCTGCCGAAAACAGCGTCCATTTCAAATTAAAACGCAATTATTTGCAATCCACGAAGCGCAAAATACGCAAATATTTGTTAGTGGCAGCAGCAAATCAAAAGGCTGGGAAAATTTTTCCACCTTAAATCGTAGTGACTGGAAAAGAAAGCTAACGAATTGTTTTGCATTTTATCAAATGCGCTTTAGCTGAATTTTTATGGCATTGCCGAGTGTGGAAAAGGTATTCAAAACTTATAGGAAATTAGGTAGTCAGTCGTTTGGAAAACAACGCATTCGGCTTGAAACGAATGCATAGATAATTTTCAAGCGGTTGGGTACACTGAGAGAAGTTTCCAAAACCTAGAATATTGCACTAACCATCCTTAATTATAAAGGAAACGAAAATCGGTGGACGACTGACAGAGTGGTTTCAGGTTACAAATTTTATGGCAGACCTATGAAATGAGCCCCCTATGCAGTAATGTTTCTGGCGAGGAAATAAATTAGTTTTGGCACCGGTGTCTGGCGGCTATCAAGACCCTGAATGATATAATGGCGCTCGAGATTAGTAAGGGAATGTCTGACGCCTCTATCAACCGCGTCGGAGTATTTACTAATCAGGATTATTTGGGTGCCGGTACATAGTGGCATTGCGTGAAACTGCATGGCTGATGATCTGGCAAGGAAAGGCACCCTTTAAACGTTGTCACCAGGAACGGGACAGCTGGGGACGCCTCTGTCTTCCTTCGGTCCACTCTTTCGGTGATTTCGGCCTCACGTAAAGCTAGGACAGGCCAAATTGAAAGATGCTTCTGGCCTTAGGTGGACCGAGGGCGATGAAAGGACTCCTTATGCTTGCAAAGCCTCAACTATCGCTGTTAGTGCGGGCTCTAAAAGGACAAGGTGCCATTCGTATTCACGCAGTAAGGTTGGGAATCTTAACTGATCCCTTTTACATGAGCTGTCAAGACGATGATGATGTGGTGGAATCATATCACCACTTTATACTAGCCCCGCAGCAAAATTTAGAGACATTCTGGCAAAGCGCTAGTTCTGCCCTGCAAATTTCAGAAATGTATCTGAACTACTGCAAAAGGGATGCAGAGCTGGGCGGTTGAAACTCATGTGGTGCTAGCTGCGCTGCTATCAGACCCTAAAACTAATAGCAAACTGTTTTCGTTTATTTAATATGTAATTCTTCACTTTATGGGGCAACCGCTGAAATATTTCCAAAAATGTCGTTATTGGTAACATTAATGTCATTTTTATACATCTACATAGGTATACATATGTACGTATAAAATTGAATGCAAAATATAACCATAAAATTTAGTTAAGCTACACTTAACAGCAAAAGTCTCCGTACACAATTTCCTTTTTATGTAGGTATTCACATTATATTGAGAGCTAAAATTTGTTTATTATTTTATAAAAAAAAAATGATCATGCTTAAGAAAAAATTACATTAACCCAATTTTCAAGCTTTATACAAATCAAAGGAAAAAACAACGATTTTTCATCAAAAATGTCGACCAGATTTAAAAAAAATGAACAAAATGGTAAACAATCTGACTTTGTAATGGGGGTGCTATTGATATGACTGATACTGCACCTAGGCAAATATACCTATTAGGAATCCCGGTATTTTTTTAGTCTCGAAAATCCCGGGATTATTTGCCTTGAATCCCGGGATTTTCAGGATTTGTAATTTACACTGGTGGCAATAATAGAAACGCTTTATGTTGAACAGTTTTGGCTATATTTCTTTAGTTAATTTAATATTTAAAATTTTTTTTATAAATATGAATCTCAATATACATATAATTCCCTTGCGGCAGGCAATTTTGCACACAAAAAAAATTAATATATTCAAAATTATAAAATTAATATAGTCAAACCAAGGGCCAAATATAGTAAAATTGCATTCTTAATTTTACGCTCTGACGTCAGGATTTCTTAAAAGAACTTTGAAATTTGAAAGATATGGTTAATTTAAAAATTGCAATGTAATATACTTAAAAAGCCAGTGTGGGTATCAAATGAAGGAGAAGATTCTGTAGAGTTAAAACACATTAAATTTTTTGGTGCGTAGGGGAGGGTAGGCATTTTCCTTGAATATCCTTGAAATTTTTCAATACTTATTTTTGAAAAAATTCTAAAAGGACTAACTTTATTAGCTTAAAAAAATAAAATAGATTAAAGGAGCATTTTCAATGCCTATTCGTCCTTGTGAACCCCAAAAAATTATTTCATTTGGTACCCATACTTACGTTTTACATTGCACTGTTTTTTTTAATAATTTTTGGAATTAACCATATATTTGAAATTATAACGAGCCCTGACCGCCAAGGTAACGTAATTAACATTTTTTTTCAAAATTTTTCGTTGTGATGCAGAAGTGCATCTAGATGCTCTAGGAATATTTCTACATCAAAAAGAAAATTTTTAAAAAACTGTCGCTTAAGTTATTTTGGCGGTTAGGTCTTTAAAAAAAAATCATGACGTCGTATTCAGCGACCCCAAACACATATAATAGACTAGGTTTGGTCAAATGAACATTTCATCGATTTTTTTTTGTGGACCTGTGTTATTTAAAAATTAAATTATTGCAGTAAGTCACTCTGATGAGGGATTCCTTAGTATTACAACGTATTCAGTCCAATTATCGAGGGGAAATACATCGAAATATAGCTATTCTGACATTTTTACACATATGGGCAAATCTAAAAAATAGGTACACTTTCAAACAAAAAATTTTAATTTTTATATTTGTTAGCACACCTATGTTTTATATATCATTTTATTCGTAATCTCTTAATAAATCNTCACTCTGATGAGGGATTCCTTAGTATTACAACGTATTCAGTCCAATTATCGAGGGGAAATACATCGAAATATAGCTATTCTGACATTTTTACACATATGGGCAAATCTAAAAAATAGGTACACTTTCAAACAAAAAATTTTAATTTTTATATTTGTTAGCACACCTATGTTTTATATATCATTTTATTCGTAATCTCTTAATAAATCTATAAGTGTAATTCATATTCATCAAGTGCTTCAAAAGTTAGACGAGGAATAAGCATGAAATAGAAAACAAAAGAATAAGTTGGGATGAAATTACGCTGTTCAAGTTGTAAACTTTGAGGAAAGATTTTGAAAGTTGAACTCACTTAATTGGGATGTTCTTAATTCAATGGAATGCCCTGTTTTACCAGATTGGCTCCGGTTTTCGAGATAACGGTACTTGAAAATTTGATTAAATTTTAACTATTTTATAAATAACTCCCTCAATTTTGAAGTTATTTTACTAAAATTTTGCACGTAACAGTTTTTTAATATTACCTTAATTATTCCTTAAAATTATCGAAATAGGTTAACATTAACATATAGCTCCAACACAACTGATTACTCAGATATGTGTTTTTGCGCAATAACTCTAACTTCATATCTGAATAATAAATTGTAAGCGTGCTATATGTTAAATTGAACCTATACTAAATTTTAACCTGTTTAATTGATGGAGTTATAATGCAAAACAACGTCTCAGATCAATCAGTTGTATGGGAGCTATATGTTTTAGTGAACCGATTTCGATGATTTTATGGAATAGTTAAGGTAATATTAAAAAACGGTCATTTGCAAAATTTTAGTAAAATATCTTCAAAACCCAGGGACTTTTTTTATAAAATAGTTAAAATTTAAGGAAAGTTTCAAGTACCGCTATCTCGAAAAGTGGAGCCAATAGGTTAAAACTTAGGACGCCATTGAATTTAGAAGGCTCCAATTAAGTAAGATCAACTATCAGAACATTTGTCGAAAAAAGTTGCTTTGATACCACTCTCGAAATATTCTGACTAAAAGAAGTAGCATCATTAAGAGTAGTAAATCAGGGTTTTTACACACTTCTAGAGATACATTTTGTGGAGCATTTTACAGGTATATATAATTTTATAAGGACTAGCAGTTGTAGAAAGATTTAGATCGTTTCGACGTGTTTTACAAATGTGGCTTTAATTAAAGTGTTTTTGAAATAAAAATTACGCTCAAGATCGCAGAATATTTTATCTTTAAAAGTTGGTTTATTCTGAAAGCACAGCTCTTGCTCAGGTATGAAATTATTCGTAATTGTTTGTAGTATACAATACGTACTTAAAAAGTTCTTAAACTTAAATGCTTCAAAAACTATACGCGATAAACCGAAAATTTTGAAAATTGTGAAATGTGGAATTACAGACTTTGAGTTACTTGCCATTTCGTTATTTTTTAATGCACACTTTTCGTACCTACTACATTCGAAGTGTAAACATAAGTTCTAATTGCATATACAATTTCAAATCAGTATATGGTGTGCTTCAAAAGTTATGGCATAATTAATTTTTCACCTCTTAAAAATTACATAAAAAATTCACTTGTTTTCATTATTATTTTTTATTTAAACACCTATAATTCAAAAGTTATGCGGCAAATTGATCCAAATTTTTTTTGAGGCTTCAAGTATACGTCAATGAATTATATCCAAAAGCAACCAGCTTGATATAGTTTACAACAGTGAAAATAAAGCTAAAAAACACCAAGGTTACCTGTTTTTCAGATTTGCCCATATATGTGCCTATATGCGAAATAATGGCAGTGAGACATTTTGACCAGTTTCGCCTATTCTTATTATTGATTAATTTTTTATTGTTTTTATATAAAAGTCTAACCCATAATATAACTTACACCATATATATATGTATACAAATCGATATTTCAAAATTTGTACACGAAATATAAAAAATTCAGCAGGCTTTCGCAACAACAAACTTTTAATTCAGAATTTTTAGAGATTCCAAGTTGTAAATGGATGAAAATATATGACGCCGTCAGCAAAATGTAACATTAAAGCTCAATTGAAGCTCCATAGGATATATATTAAAGAAAAATGAGCACATCTCGGGGAAACTGATCTCGATTGGTGGAAAACTGAACTAAAATATGACAAATTGACAGATTTGGCCCGCAAATATTTGAACGCTCCACCCATCAGCGTTCCAAGTGAGCAATTGTTTAGTGCAGCCGGCCTTATATACGAACGTCTAAGAAATCGCCTCATGGGAGAAAAGGCAGCAAAATTACTTTTTTTGAAATATAATATGCACTTTTGAACTTTGACTAAATACGAGATTAAAACACTGTATAGGTTAATAACTCGTTCAATATTCTAATAATTTCCAAAATTTTTAAGTAATAAAAACGATGATTTAAGAAGATTATAGTTTTTTTAATGTTATTCCTAGCGTTCGCATTCGCATTCGCATTCGCGAATGCGAAAAATATGACATTCGAAACATCCCTAATATGTACATATGTTAGTACATTATGTACTAAATCATCTTATGGATGGGTCGTTGCTATGACACTTGAGAAGAATTCTTGTTGCAATTAAAATCTGAGCATATCGTCGTTTAACGTGCAAAACCGCTTATCATCATTCCGATAAACTGCGTAACTGACATTTGCTGTCAAAACTTTGCTTTGCTCACACAAACTCTTGCCTCAATCCTTATTCATTCGTAATGAAATATACTAGCAAGAAATGCGATTGATTTAGAAAAAAGAGAACCATTTTGAAATAAGTATGAGTGTTTTTTCTCTCTAGAAAATAATTCACGCAACTTCACATACGCATTTTGCTGATACGCGGTTTTGTACTTTAAACGACGATATTCAATTGAAACAAGTAATATTTATCAAAAAAAACCGACTTCAATTCCCATATAAAAAAAATATATATGTATATATCTCATGATCCACTGATCGGATCTTAACCAGATTAGTATGGGACCACCTGATGCAAAAAGAATTATCGAAATCGGTTGGCGTGGTTCAAAGTTATGCGGTAACATACATACAAAAAAAAAAAAAAAAAAAAAAAAAAAAAAAAAAATGTTCCGACCAACTGATAACGTCCTCCTTTTTTGGAAGTCGGTTAAAAAAATAAACAGTTGACAAATATCTTTTACCGGATGCTTAGCTAGGGTTCTCTACAAAAACATATATGCGTTATGTAAAAGTATGTTCTAACTTATGAAATTCACTCGTGCCTGCATTTTTTTATTAATTGCTAGGTTTCTGGTATTTAACAACTTACTCATATTATTCCACTAGCTGAATGAATTATATGAAATTCTCCAATGAAAACCGCTGCCTTGGGTAGTATGGATATGTATGAATATGACTACATAAATATGTACATACATATCAACGTATGTACTTATGTATGCGCAAACATTTACATACATACTTACACGTGTACATATGTATACACATAGATATGCACGATTCCAAACCCACACGACACGACCACAAGATGGCTTCCCATTTCTTCGTGGCGAACACACGAATTTCACTTTTTCACAGAATTGCTTAGCAGCAATGAAACAAAATCGCACTATTTATATTTTTTATTACCACTTGCACTTTTAATGCTATTGCACATTTTAATACAAATTAAATAAACTATTTTAACACTTTTGCACAATATTTTCCTGCTTATCGGATTGAACTCGCGCACCATACGAACTTAAATATGTATATCCGCGGCAAAAATCTACTGAACATTGAAAATTAACCTACACTCTCAATCCATCACGGCTAATTTCCAATTTCCAAATATGTATTTATATTTGAAGATAACACACTGGAAAACTCTCAATTTGCAAATTTTGCGCTAACCGATTGCGCAGCAATAAAGTATTTCAAGAGCGGATGAAGAGTGCACTGGAAACGGAAATGGACTCTCACTCATAGAGAGGTGGAGAGTATGTAGGCGTTTGTGTTTCCGCTTAAATAGAAGAGTCAGCTACATAGCACATACTAGGGATGTTGCGAATGTGGAATTTTAGACATCCGCGGATGTCATGTATTTTTAAGAATAATTTAGGTGGGTAAATTAGGGGATTTGGGTAAATAATAAATGGAAAGGTTAATAATTTTTAATAATCTGCCTTATGCTGACTTTTGCCCGAAAAAAAATTCACCCAAAAATTTGTATTCCGCCCATAGTAAATATGTACATGAAACCCAAAAGTGAAAAGTGAACCGGTTCGGGGAAAATTAAACTCATGATAAGACTCAATGTTTTTTTAGTACTTGAATTTAAAAATTGGAACATTGTACTTAATAAAAACTTTTTGAAGGGTCGTAAATCAAACCTGCGCCACTATATAACAACACGCTCGAGGCGACAAACTTGAAAAACTTTAAACTTGGCAAAATTGTAAATTCTTTTCGATTGACACTGCACCAGTTGAGAGGACTTTCAGTTATATTTATTTATTTTTATTGCGGAGCAATAATTACTTTTGGAGAATTTCATCGGGGCTGCTGAAGGATGAATCCTCCTGCCTTTCATCTTCATAATCTAGCATCATGGCAAAATCGTTGTTTAAACACCGTTTTTTCCGAAAGAATTCTTCATTCTCATTATTTTTGCTGTTTTTGAATTTGTAGAACTTGTCACGTCATTAGCGTTTTTCGATTTTAGTTTTTATAACTCATTTTTAATGCTTTCTTCTGTGACTGGTTAGATATACGTCTGTGCAATTGCACAATATTCCAGGGACCGAAAATAACAGTTATTTTTTCCGTTTTAAATTTGGCCTAATATTTTATATTCCGAAATAAACCTCCTATCCGGATAATAAAGAAACCGCTTATCCAAATTAAACAAATTTGGTATCATATGAAAGAGGACTGAAATAGCTTTTAAACGGAGATAACGAATGACGGTTACCACCTTTATTTATAATTTTTTATAACTTAATACTAAAGAAATTCATGTAAATACATACATGACCCAATGTTTGTTCTATGGTAATTGATTAAAACTTTTTATTGAAATATTTTTCAATGCATGGCTTTCCTCTTTTAAACATTTCAGTTTTAAAGCTATTCAAGTCCCCTTTCATTGGATACCAAACTTGTTTAATTTGGATGAGCGGTTTGTTTATTATACGGAAAGTACTTATATTTCGGGATAAAAAATACTTGGCCAAGTTTAACTCGTAAGAAAAAAATAACTTTAATTTTCGGTCCCTTCAATATTCGCATTCGTAAAAGATCCGCATTGATTTTTGCGAATGAGAAAGCGAATGCGAATGTTGAAATTAATGCGGAAGCTCCGCGATTGCGAATGCGAATATTCGCAACAACCCTGGTACATACATAAGTGTGTACATACGTACACACTTGATACAAGGGTACATATGTTGACGGTAGGTATGTTCTTTTTATGATCGCGAAAATCTCGGGATTCTTAGCAAATAATTCCGGGATTTTCGGGATTTGTGATTTGCACTGATGGCAATAATAGAAACTCCTTTAGGTTTAGTACCGGAATTTAGATATTCATTACTTTTCAACAACTTAAATCGAAAAAATTGCTTCTATATTGTTTGAGAAGCTCTCCTACCATAAAATAAATCAGAAATAATTGGGTTTAAAACCTGATTTGTTATTTCAAGTTGTGTTTTTATTTTTTCTCTTTGGCGTCAGGATTTATTTTACAGGAATTTGCAATTCCAAATATATGATTAATTACAAAAATTACTTAAAAAATGCAATGCAATGTAGAATAAAATTATGGGAATCAAATGCAAGAGGAAACTTCATTAGAATTACAAAAAAAAATAAAAATTGTTGGATACACTAGGACGAATAGGTAGTTTTTTAAGCTGATAAATTTAGAAGGACGAAATTCGAGGATGTTATCGAGATTATATAAATCCTTAACATATAATTTTTTCAAAAACAAATATTGTGAAATTTTAAAGATATAATTTTGAAAGGACGTTTTCAATACTTACCATTCCTTATGCACCAAACACTTAAATCTGTTTAAATTCTACAGTATTTCCTCTTCNAAGGACGTTTTCAATACTTACCATTCCTTATGCACCAAACACTTAAATCTGTTTAAATTCTACAGGATTTCCTCTTTAATTTGATACCCACACTTCTTCTCTAAGCACATTTACTGACGTCAGAGGGAACAACTAATAACGCCATTTTACTATATTTGGCCCATGGACATTTATAAAAAAAACATTAATTGTTAAATAATAAAAGAAATATACCCAATATTGGTCAAGAAAAGGAGTTTCTATTATTGCCTTCAGCGCAAATTATAAATCCCGAAAATCCCGGGATTATTTGCCAAGAATCCCGAGATTTTCGCGACCTTAAAAAGAATATATATACCTACCGTCAACATATCGTCGTCTCAGAAAACGGATGTCGAATGTTACAAAACAGGTAGGTGCCACATACGATAAATGTTTTGTGATTTAAAAAAAGTACGTTTGAATGGAATTTGTCGTATGTGACGCATTTTCAGCACATACAACAAAAGGCATACGCAGTCATTAATATTATGTAACATACGACATATGCTGGCTTTTGCGTTGGGTAGTATGGATATGTATGAATATGACTACATAAGTATGTACATACATATAAACGTATGTACTTATGTATACGCAAACATTTACGTACATACTTACACGTGTACATATGTAAACACATAGATATGCACGATTCCAAACCCACACGACACGACCGCAAGATGGCTTCCCATTTCTTCATGGCGAACACAAGAATTTCACTTTTTCACAGAATTGCTTAGCAGCAATGAAACAAAATCGCACTATTTATATTTTTTATTACCACTTGCACTTTTAATGCTATTGCACATTTTAATACAAATTAAATAAACTATTTTAACACTTTTGCACAATATTTTCCTGCTTATCGGATTGAACTCGCGCACCATACGAACTTAAATATGTATATCCGCGGCAAAAATCTACTGAATATTGAAAATTAATCTACACTCTCAATCCATCGCAGCTAATTTCCAATTTCCAAATATGTATTTATATTTCCAGGTCCTCACTTTGAAAAGAGTTTGAATGAAGATAACACACTGGAAAACTTTCAATTTGCAAATTTGGAAATTGATTTTGCGCTAACCAGTGTTGCCGGGAATCATTTTTAGCGGTAGTCAAATTCCGTTAAAAAAGGGCTAAAAAAGGCCAAAAAAAGTCGTTGTGGTTAAAAATGGTAGCTAAATTTTTTACTTACATATACATATATAAGTATACACGCAAACATTTTTAATAAGCAATGGTATAGAAAAACAATGAAGTCTGGAAAAAAGCTAATATTTTATCCAACCAAAAACCTTTTTGTATAAGAGGGGAAATATACGACACCAACTTGCTGGCTCCATCAAGTGATTGCACCATCAGGCTCGAAACATATAACTTATCAGCATGCTGGTACAATATATATTTTTTTACAAATGATGTCGAAAAAAGATCGAAATGATTAGAGCCGAAATTTCATAATTTTTCAACCATTTTGTTAAACATTTTTTCTTTTTTTTTAATTCACAATTGACTTAGAAAATCTAGCTAATTTCACCACTAACGACACCAGCATGCTGGTACAATCATTAAATTTTCAAATATTTTTTGAAGTCGCACCAGCAGCTGGTACAATCACACCACAAGAACATACACATATTAAGGGCCGTAAACTTATCTACTTTAAACTATAGTAGTATAAAACGTAAGAAACATCAATACATATATGTATATATATCAGTCTTTCTTAGTTTAAAAATTCATCTCTTACATAGATGAACCAAAAATTTGAGATCAAATTAAGCATAACTATACAAGTTTTTCATGCCAAGTATGAATAAATTCTAAAATGGGCTAAAAAAAGGGCTAGGGGCAATTTTAAATTTTTGTGACCAAAAAAAGTATGTGGTAGCTAAATCTAGCCACCAAAGGGCTAAAACGGCAACACTGGCGCTAACCGATTGCGCAGCAAAAAAGCATTTCTAGAGCGGATGAAGAGTGCACTGGAAACGGAAATGAACTCTCACTCATAGAGAGGTGCAGAGTATGTAGGCGTTTGTGTTTCCGCTGAAATAGAAGAGTCAGCTACATAGTACATACATAAGTGTGTACACACTAGTGGTATACGCCGAAGAGCCACGACGCCGCCGCCGCAACCGTTTTTTGTCATTGGCGGCGGCGGCAGCGTTCGGCGCCTAAGGAATTTTGTACAAAATTTTCATGAGTATGTACATTGAATACATCGTTTGAAGGAACTAAATACTACTATAAAAACAAAAATTTTTTTTTATACACTTACGACAACAACAAGAAAGTTATAACACATCAAAAACTTTAACGCCAATATCTCAGAAAGCAGTTTTAATAGAAGCGGCCTTATCAATTATTGGAGATAAAACAAGGACAAGTTCATTTTTCTATGTATTTTTTCAATATTTTATACAAACACATTTTTTGCTAATATTTACATTCGCAAGTCATTTTATTCTGGGTTATTGCAAAAATTTATTGAGAACGACATAAATTACCCCAATAACTAAACTTTTAAAATTTGTTTATATCTTTAAATTTAAATAGTACATACCGATCTGTAGAGAACATAGAGATCCGTGTGTGTATGTATGTATATACCTCAGACCTTCTTCTGTTCGCCCATCAATCAGCGCCAGACCCTCAACAATTTAATTCAAGTAGGAAGTAACAATATTTAAATTTGAAACTAATTCAATAATGAAATAAATAGAATTATAATAATACAATAATTGGCATGGCGAATGCCTAACGCTGACGAGTTGACATGATAAGATTAGTAGCCTCATGGCCAGTGTTGCCATCTTTTGATTTTCAAAAAGCACCACCAAAACCTTGGAAAAAAAGCATTTTACCACACCAAAAGCACCAAATTTTTTTGAATCAAGGAATGCTTTTTTCATAACATAATACCGAAGTACTGCACATTAAAACTGGTATATGTATCTCGAGAAAGAAAAATCTAATCGCATCAAACGAAAATGATGCCCTAATTAGAAATGAGCAAATAATTTGATGTTTTCATTATATAACCTCAAATATCGCTAAAAACCGTGTTTTTGGCACTTTGAGGTTAGGATATCTCAAAATTCTAGTGCTAGAGCAATTGTCAGGCCAGATTTGCATTCAGCACCAAGGAACGATGTGTTTTACTCAGGTGGTAAAAAACAAACAAAATTTATACAAATAATTAGAAAAGAAAAAAAGAACTACTTAACTGACTTACGTACTAGCATTTTCAACACGAATAGAATTTAACAAGGTAGGTTTGCAACTTCAGCTTTTTATCAATCATGGTTGTATTTGAGTCCATTTAAATTTGTAGATTCTTCTAAAGTTGGCAACTATGCTCATGGCTCTTTGAAATCTACCTTATGAGCAGTAGCGCCGGCGTTTCCAGACGCGCCGGCGACGCCGCCACCGCCGAATATTTTTGGAGTTGACCACGCCGCNACAAAATGTTTAATTCAAATTAACAAATTCAAATAATTTCAAAATAATTGGTAGAGATGATCGATAGTCCTACTAAACTATCGATACACACTTGATACAAGGGTACATATGTTGACGGTAGGTATGTTCTTTTTAAGGTCGCGAAAATCTCGGGATTCTTGGCAAATAATTCCGGGATTTTCGGGATTTGTAATTTGAACTGATGGCAATAATAGAAACTCCTTTTCTTGACCAATATTGGGAATATTTCGTTTGTGATAACGACATCCCGAAAGTCTCGGGATCCCGGGTTTAGTCCCGGGATTCAGATATTCATTACTTTTCAACAACTTAAATCGAAAAAATTGCTTCTATATTGTTTGAGAAGCTCTCCTACCACAAAATAAATCAGAAATATTTGGGTTTGAGACCTGATTTGTTATTTAAAGTGGCGTTTTTATTTTTTCTCTTTGACGTCAGGATTTATTTTAAAGGACTTTGTAATTTCAAATATATGATTACTTCTAAAAATTACTTAAAAAATGCAATACATTGTAGAATAAAAATATGGGTACCAAATGCAAGAGGAAATTTCATTAGAATTACAAAAAAAAAATTGTTGGATAAACTAGGACGAATAGGTAGTTTTTCAAGCTGATAAATTTAAAAGGATGAAATTCGAGTTTATATAAGTCCTTAACATATAATTTTGTCAAAACCAAATATTGTGAAATTTTAAGGATAAAATTTTTAAAGGACGTTTTCAATACTTAACATTCCTTATGCACCAAACCCTTAAATCTGTTTAAATTCTACAGGATTTCCTCTTTAATTTGATACCCATACTTCTACTCTATGCACATTTACTGACGTCAGAGGGAAAAACTAATAACGTCATTTTACTATATTTGGCCCATGGACAATTATAAAAAAAAACATTAATTATTAAATAATAAAAGAAATATACCCAATATTGGTCAAGAAAAGGAGTTTCTATTATTGATATCAGTGCAAATTACTAATCCCGAAAATCCCGGAATTATTTGCCAAGTTCCCGAGATTTTCGCGTCCTTAAAAAGAACATACCTGCCGTCAACATATGTACCCTTGTATCAAGTGTGTATCGATAGTTTAGTAGGACTATCGATCATCTCTACCAATTATTTTGAAATTATTTGAATTTGTTAATTTGAATTAAACATTTTGTTTTTTTTTAGTGTGACGCCGACGTCATATTCACATATGTACGCATTTAGGCCAAAATACATACAT